>NW_024080842.1:399679-493717 GCF_003009895.1 Hyaena hyaena | reverse complement strand
AGATTCTGGATATTAACCCTTTATCTGATATGTCATTTGCAACTATCTTTTCCCATTCCGTTGGTTGCCTATTAATTTTCTGGGTTGTTTCCTTTGCTGTGCAGAAGCTTTTAATCTTGATGAGGTCCCAACAGTTTATTTTTGCTCTCGATTCCCTTGCTTTTGGGGATCCTAACAAGTATTTCATACCTTCTCCTTTCCTCAGTCTTCTAACACCTCACCACTTCCTCCTAACTCTCAAACGAAGACCCTATGTCCTGTTTTGCTTGGAAAATGGAAGTCATCAGAAGAGAAGCACCACATGCTGACAACATTACATATTCTACCTTCATGCATCTACATTCATGGACTGTTTTTCTTCCTCTTGCTGTGGGTGAAGTGCTCTTGCTCCTAACTAAGGCCAACTTGTCCTCCTTGGTGCTAGATGTCAGCCTCTTACACCTAATCCTGCAATCTTCTTTTCTTTCTCCTGTGTTGTCAATTTCTACCTTTCCCTACTGGCTCAGTATACAAATACAGTGCTAGCCTGTCATCTTAAAAAAGAATTTCTTTTGACCCCACTTTCCTCTCCAATTACCACTACAATATTCTGTTCCATTTTATAGCAAAACTCTCAATTGAGTTGTCTACATTCATTGTTTCCAAATGCCCTACAGGCATTCTTTCTTATTCCATTCAATAAGACTTTCACGCCCACATGCAATTTCTCCACTGAGATTGTTTTTATCAAGGTCACAAGTGACTTTCATGTTGCCAAACCCAGTGGTTGATTCTCCCTCCTCACATTATATGACATACCAAGAACTTTGACTTAGATGATGACTTCTTCCTCTCTCATATACATTTTTCACTTCGTTTCCAGCGTAGCATTCTCTTCTGTGTTTTCTTTTCCAAAATGACTACTTTTTGTATTCTTTCTAGAATTATACTCATCTCCCTGATGTCTTAATTTTGAAATGCCCAAAGATGTGCCTGGTCCTTTGAATTCTCCTTTTATCTATTTATACTCATTGCCTTAGTGACCTCATATAAGAGCATTAGAAACCATCATTTGCTGATGATTCCAAAAGTTATATCCTTAGCACATCCTTCTTCTGAACTTGACTCCTATATCTAATTGCCAAATTGACATTTCCACTTAGATGCCAAATAGCCTTCTCAAACTTAACAAAGCTGACTCTGGATCTAGTCTTCTCCACCTTAGTTTCTCCCACCCTTTCAGTTGTTCAGGACAAAAACAAAACCAAAAAATCTGTCATGGTCCACCATACATTCTCCATACATCGGTTGGAGGGATACTTAGAAATAATAATTGGATCATGGCACTGCCCTGTTCAAACCCTCCAACAGCTTCCCATCCACTCAAAGTAAAAGTAGAATCATTATATTGTCTTATAAGGACATACATTTCTAGCCTCTCCATTCTCCTGATTTTATTTCTTGTGTTTTCTCCGTCCCTCAGTCTACTCCAGTCACTCTGACCTCCTTGCTGCTCTCTGAGCACATTTGGCATGGATCAGACCTTTGTACTGGCTGTTTTCTTTGCTTAGAATGCTCTTTCTCTAGATATCTAAATGAATAGCCTTTGCACCTTGGCCAAGTCTTAGCTCAAATGTCACCTTCTCAGAAGCCTTCCTTGACTATCTTTTAAGAGATTGTAACCCTTCTCCATTTGCCATCACCCTTTCCTGCTTATGACCATGTGACATATTGCATATTTTACCTATTTATTATATTTATTGTCCATGTCCTCCCCCTAGATTGTAAGCTTCTTAAGGTTAGGAAACATTGCTGCTTTATTCACTAATACATCATTAGAGTCTAGAACATTTTTTGGAACATAATAGATGTTCAATAAATTTTTTTGAACCATTCAGAGCAGTTTACTTGTCTAAGATAACATAGCTACTAAATGGTTGAGCCAAGATTCCAAACAGGTAGGTCTGACCCAAACCCTGTTGTCTTCCCTCTCACCTTGTTGCCTTTTGGTGAATAGGATATTCCTTTCTCTTTAGCACAGTTTAAAAACTAGAGGCTTAATTGGGCTACTCAACTAACTTGGGACAATAAAGGGTGGGCTGGGATACAGAAATTTGAACACCCAGCAGATTCTGTCATATAGTAAGTGAATGCACAGGTTTTAAAGTCAGGAGAACCTAGAATTTGAAGTCCTATTTTTTTACTGCTTGTTAGTTGTGGGAAATGGAACAAGCCATTCCACTGTTCTGCTTGTTAGTTTTTAATTGTAATGGTATACACAGCATATAATCATTAAGAGAGTCCATACCAAAACAATGTAAAATGCTTGGTATAGTTATCAATAAATAACACAAATCACAAAATAAATAAAAACCTAAATATATAAAAATTTATATTAAAAATAAAGCCTATAAGTGACAATTTAAAACTTTTTATAGTTGACACGCAATGTCACATTATTTTCAAGTGTATAACATAGTGATTCAACATGTCTGTGTTTAGGCAGTTTTTATTATTGTCACCACTTTGTTTTGACCATCGATTTCATACTCTTGACCTCTTGATCTTTGTGGTTTTTAATTACTGGAGTCAGAGCAAGACTGGCTCATAGGAAGGAGAACATAAAATACTGGAGAAATCCTTGGTTCTTCCCTCCCTCTCCTTCCAGACCTAATCCATATATCAAAAACATACTCTGAATATGTTCACTTTTCTTTATCTTTGGTGATCACTTCAATCCTGTCCTGGTTAGCACCTCCAGTCACCACAGGTTACACTGCTGAACTTGATTAAATCTGTAATCTTGCCAGTCCCCAAATTAGTCTGAATGAATTTGTTCCACTTGATGAGATCAGGGTAGTGGATAGTGTCAGCATCATGCATCACCAGATAATAGATTTCTTGTGTGCCTGCATAGATCTTTCTCATTTTGCTCAACTTATATTTGGTCTCTTCAGGAGTAATCTGATGAACATTAATGTGATTCTTGGTGTCCGAAGTCAGATGGAAGTTCGCTTTAGTCTTGTCAGTGCTGTTGACTTCCATTAAACCAGCAATGTGGTTTATATCAGTGTGGACCTTGTCATCCATCTCAGTGAACTGCTGTATGCAAATCTTCTTTACTTACTATTAGGGCATACTCAAGTCTGTCGTTAAAGAAAGTAATAAGGGGGAGCCATTCTTAGTTTGTGGGCACTGGTGAATGGAGACAGAATAAGCATCCCAGTCAGTTTGTCCAGATACAGTGCTCCTTCAGATCCTGAGCTGTGGCTGTGCTAAGCATGCAACCAAGAAGCCCTTGAGTTTTGTGTTTTCCAGAATGTCATATGAATGAAATCATACGTAACCTTTTGAGACTGGCTTCTTTTACTCAGTTTAATGCCTTTGAGAACCATTCACGTTGTTGCATGTATCAGCAATTCATTTCTTTTTATTTCACATTCACTGTGTGCATGTGTCAGTTTGTTTATACATTCACTCACTGAAGGACGTGTGGTTGCTCCCACCTTTTGGTAATTGCGAGTAATTCTTCTATAAACATTCATATACAAATTATTGTGTGAAGGTAAGTTTTTTGTTTTTTTTTTTAGAGTAAATATCTAGGAGTAGGATTGCTGGCTATATGGCAAATATATGTTTACCTTTGTAAGAGACTGCCAGTCAGCTTTTGGAATGGATGTTATTTTATATTACCACCACCAAATAATGAAAGTTCCAGTCTATCCATATTCTCACCAGCATTTGGTATGGTCAACTTATTTTCTGTGTAATGATGTCTCATTTTAGTTTTGATTTGCATCCCCTAATAGCTAATGATGTTGAGCATCTTTTCATGTGCTTATTTGCCTTTTTGTATCTTTTTGATGAAGTGTCTGTTCACATCCTTTGTCCATTTTTTAAAAAAATTGAGTTTACTTTCTTTTTGAGTTTTGAGAATTCTTACATATATTCTGGATATAATTCTTTTATAAGAGATAAGATTTGTAAATATTTTCTTGCAGTCTGTGGCTTGTAGTTTCATTCTCTTACTGTCATCTTTCAAAGAACAGAAGTTTTAAATTTATCATGTTTTCTTTTACGATGATGCTTCTGGTTTTACAGCTAAGCAGTTTTTCTTAACACAAGGTCACAAATGTGTTCTCCTCTGTCTCGCTCTTAAAGTTTTATAGTTTGATTTTATATTTAGGTCTGTGACCCATTTTGTGTTGGCATTTATATAAAGTGTAAGGTTTAGGTCAAGGTTCTTTTTTATTGCACGTAGGTATTCATTTGTTCCAGCTTCATTTGTTGAAATATTCTTTCTCCATTGAGTGACTTTTACACAGTTGTCAAAAACTGTTGACTGTATTTTTGTGTGGGTTTATTTCTGTGCTCTCTGTTTTGTCTTCTTAATCGCATATATATTATTTCACTAGTATTTTGTGTTTTTATTTTTGTGACTTTATTTTCAGTCTTAAGATGAAGTACTTTGAGTCTTTCAAGTTTGTCATTCTTTTTCAAATTGTTTTGGCTTTTTCTCATTCCTTTCCTTTTTGTATACATTTTTGAATAAGCTTGTTCACATCTACGACAAATTCTGCTGGGCTTTCTACTGGAATTGTTTAAGTCTATAGATCAGTTTGGGGAACACACATCTTAACTACATCGAGTCCTTTAAACTATGAACATGTTCTGTCTCTCCGGTATTTAGGCTTTCCTTGATTTCTTTCCTTAGTGTTTTATGGCTTTTAACATACAGATTCTGCATTTGTTTTGTAAAATTTGTATCTAAGTAATTTTTTTTTAGCTATTGGAAATATATGTCTTTAAATGCTTAGTTTCTGAGGTGTCTGGGTGGTTCAGTCGGCTGAGTATCCGACTTTGGCTCAGGTCATGATCTTTTGGTTTGTGGGCTCAAGCTCCACATTGGGTTCTGAGCCGACAGCTCAGAGCCTGGAGCCTGTCTCAGATTCTGTGTCTCCCTCTCTCTGCCCCTCCCCTGCTCACACTCTGCCTCTCTCTCTCAAAAATTACTATTTAAAAAATAATAAAAAATTAAAATGCTTAGTTTTAATTGTTCATTACCAGGTATAGAAATGTGATTAATTTTTTTTTCTGTGTTGACCTTATATTTTGTGACCTGGCTAAATCTGCTGGTGGTTGTAGATTGCCTGTAATTTCCTACATAGATAAGCATGTTGTCTGTTAATATGGATTGTTTACTCTTGAATGAACACTTAGATGCATTTATTATTATAAGGAGTAAAATAGTCACATGCTTTTATATTGGTTTTAAGATTTATAAAGTAATATATCTCAACAAAATATTGCCAGCAAACTTTTGCTGGCTTGCAACCTTAAATTACTGGCTTAAAAGGTTTTACTTGGTTAGTGTATTGAACAGTTTTTAGAGTATTCATCATTTATTTCTTGTGCTCTCTTTACCATGGATATTAATAGAGATTCTTTGATTTTCTACTGGTCCAGAATCTCTTCCCTTTTCTTATGGTTCACAAATGTTGCAAACTCTTGTATTACTGAGATGAATCTCAGTATCTAACACAGAGGACAAACCAAAGCCATCTAACATGGTATGTTGGTAACTGAATTTTTAGTGCTGAAGCTATTGTTTTAACACCACAATTTACTACTTTGCTTAACTTTGCTTAAAAATCCCAATTCTAAAACTTTTTCAAAGAAACTGACAAACTTAAAAGAGAAAAAGAGAAGCTCAGTATGCTGATCGGTCAAAAGTTAAATGAATTTTCAGACTGATGTTGTGGAGATACCCACACAGTACAAGGTAATTAACACTTATTCCTCAATGGAGACCTTAGAAAATAGATTAAACAAGGGTGTGGGCCTCAAATCTACTCCCCCTTCTCCTCTGTTCAGGGACGGAGTTATGGGGAAGGAATGTTCATTGAATGCTTCAACTGAAATATATTTGGAGATACATCTACATTTGTGTGCATGCTGGGATATTTTATGCCTTTGATATTTAGGCAGAGTTTGTTTAAGAAAATATTTTTTTTTTTTTACAAATAGTTTATTGTCAAATTAGTTTCCACATAACACTCAGTGCTCATCCCCACAAGTGTCCTCCTCCATGCGCATCCCCCCCTCCCCCCACATCCATCAGTCCTCAGTTTTTTGTGGTTTGTTTAAGAAAATATTATACTAGCAGTTTACAATAAAAGTGTTCTAAACATTTTAGTATTTCATTAAGTGGTAACAATTACTCTTTAAAGTTGATGGTAATATTATTCCCAAGGGGAGCTTGGGTAATATTATTCCCAAGTAAGAGGAAGACTGAGAATTGACTATCAGATTTCACAATTTGGAGGACATTGTTCACCTTGATGGGAGCAGTTTTGGGAGAGTAGAGGGTATGACTGTCGAGGATTAAACAATGGGGAGAGAGAGAATTTGTGCCAGCAGTATAGACAGCTCTTTTGAGGAATTTTATTGCAAAGGAGGGCAGAGAACTGGCAAAGTAGCTGATGCAAGAAGTAGGGTCAAGAGAAGCTTTCTTTTTGCCCGCCTCCTGTTTTCCTTTTTCCCTATTTCCCTCTATCATTCCTTCCTTCCTTCCTTCTCCTGATAGGAGAAACTATGTTTTGTATATTGTTGGGAACTTTTCAATGGATAATTATACTGATAATTGTATATGATATTAGTGGATCATTGTATTAATCCAGTAGCTCAAAAGCATATATGGAGGGAAAGTCAAGCATGTAGGTGAGCATGCCATTAGGTAGATGAACTGTTGGTGGGAATTTGTAGACATTTTCTTCCTATTATATCACTTTTCCCCCCCTGAAATAGGAAGAAGAAATCATCAGCTGAGAGTAAGAATTAGGGAGGAGGCAATGGAAATTTGAGAAGGGGTCTGAAATATGTTTTAGGAAAATTTAAGAGTGAATAAATTCAGGAAACAGGATATAATTACTAGAGGACAATAAGAGTCTATTTGAGGTATGAAGCCCGCTAATGTGGTTGATTTTTTCTAACCACATCCATCTCCCTGGGTACTGTAATGGAACAGGTAGAGAATTAGAATACAGCAGATCAGGAGAGGGGCAGAGGAGTGGAGGTGTATGTGTGAGAGAGATTATATTGACAGTCCATGTAACTGAGGCTGGTATGAAGGGAGACAGGATTTTCAGGGGAGAAGGAAAGTGGAAAGGTTAGGAAAGCAAGATGCAACTACATGTTGTCTGCAAGACACCCACTTTAAATATAAAGTTGCCTGTTTCTTATAAAACGAAACATATTCTTACCATATGATCCACCAGTTGCACTCCTTGGTATTTACCCAAGGGAGCTGAAAACTATTTACACAAAAACCTGTGCATGGATGTTTTTAGACTCTTTATTCATAGTTGCCAAAATTTAGCAGTTGGGTGAATGGATATTCAGTGGGTGAATGGATAAATAAACGGGGGTACATCCAGGTAATGGAATATTAGTGAACACTTAAAGTAAGTGAGTTATCAAGCCATGAAAAGACATGGAAGAAGCTTGAATGCATGTTGCTAAGTGAAAAAGCCAATCTGAAAAAGATACACACTCTATGATTTCAATTATATGACATCCCGGAAAAGGCAAAACTATGGAAACAGTGAAAAGATCAGTGGTTGTCAGAGGATGGGGACTGGAGGGTAGAGAGGGTTGAATAGTTATAGCACAGGGGATTTTTAGGGCAGTGAAGCTACTTTACTTTGTATGATACTGTAATGGTAGATACGTGTCATTCTCCATTTGCCCAGACTCTTAGGATGCACAACAGCAAGCATGAACCCTAATGTAAAATACCAACTTTGGGCGATGATGATGTGTCCGTATAGGCTCATCAGTTGTAACAAGTGTTCCAGTGGAGGATGTTGCTAATGGGGGAAGCCATGAACCTAGAAGGACAGTGGCTATACAGTTACTCTGTACTGTCTGCTCAATATTGCTGGGAACCTAAAACCACTATAAAAATAGTCATTAAAAAAAGATTAGTGGGTTGGAGGCCATGGGGGAGGCGAAAGATTGAGAGTTGGGATATTAGAGGGAGAAGGAGAAGACTGAGTGAGTAGTCAGAGAATGTGAGTACAATGCCGAGATTATGGAGAGTTTGTGTTTATTGATCAGGACAGGTTTAGGCTCAGGTGGGCTCATGGTGACTACAGTCAGAGCTCTTGAGGACAGAGTGGTCCACTGTTGAAAGCAGCAGTGATGAGGGATAATGGGTGATATAATCTGATGAAATATGATTCAAAGCTGAATATTCTTAGGGAGGAAAGAAGGAAGAAGGTCTGGAAGTAGTAAGGAGCAGCAAGAGAGATACGCCCACTCCCTGTCTCCAGGCTCAGGAGTATGAAGACTGTGGGAGCAAAACATTGTGAGGGCTACAGGGGAAATGTGTCCCTAGGGAGCACATCTTTTCAAAGAGGGAGATGGTGATGCACCTCTGAGTGGAGGGGGCAGTGACACTATTACTTCCAGAGGGTGAAGTGGGGGCTATCTGGAGATGAAGGGTATGATTTGAGGACATAGTAGGGGATAGAAGGAGCCTTGTAGAGAATCAAGTACAGGTTCTGAGGGGTGTCCTAGGAGGTGGCAGTAACATAAGGAAGGATTACAACACTTACACTGTGAAGATTCAGTGAGGCAAGGATAAACATTTGTCATGGTGCTGGGCACACAGGTCGCACTCAGTATCTTTTAGCTGAGAAGAATTCAAAGCCACCTCCTGCCCCTAGCACTCCCTTCTGAAAATCCCCTCACTCATTTGATGGATGAGAAAACTGAATGTTAAGATTTAACACACATGGCTGAATTCTCATTAATTGTAGCTGGAATCGCTGAAATAATTAATGGATGTGAGATGCAGGGTAAGAACCTCAGCCTCGTGCTCATTATTGCAGATGAACGTTAAAAAGCTTCAATCCATGTTTTAGCCTTCATGCATGCACTTAATTGTTTCATTAACCTTCACCATATCAAGAAGCCCAGGCTCCAAAGGATCATAAAAGACAAATATTCTTTAGCATTTAAGCTTCATTTAGGAATGCAGATCTAAGGAAGGTGGTTTAAATCCCCAGGGGATTTAGATAGTCCCCAGGTCCTCAAATCCAGGGTTGTGCCCTGAGGGTGGAGTCGACGGGGCTGACTCCCTGCTCCAGTGACCTGCTCAAAGTCCTGACTCCATAAGTCTGCCACTGGTCCCCCACTGCCTCCTTGAATTTTATTTGCCTCTGTGAGGAGGCCTTCTTTTACTCATCCCATACTTACTCCCTGCATTTCTCAGTGAGGTTTCTGTGTCCTTCAGGATTTGGAGAAGTTGGCTGTATGGGAGCCATTGGTGATTTTAGAATGTGTCAGCACAGGCCTGGTTAGTGTTTGCATGAGAAGACTGACTGGGTGGTCAGAGCTTGTGCTCCAGAATCAGAGTGTCTGGGCTCTGATACCAGCCCTGCAGCGTGCTGCCTGTGTGGTTTTGAGTGTGTTCTTAATCTCTCTGTGTGTAATGGTGGATGGTATTTGGTGTAAAGGGGATGCTATTTGCTTTGTAGGGTTGCTTCAAAGTGTAAATTAAATAAGATAATTTCATAGGTTGTTTAGCACAATGTGTGACAGGTATTAGCCAGTCTGATGATACCTGTGCCTTGTAGGTTAGTAGAGCATGGAAAATTAGTCTCTTTTGGGTCGTTGATCTTCAAGTGCCTTTTCTAATAAAGCTGACACACTCCTCATTGGATTCAATCCCCCAGCTTCACCGTGTGTCAGTCCTCAGGTCGAAAGTGCAGCCAGCAGGACGGAAGTGTGGAGATGGAGCAGAGTCCTTGACCATTGACCTTGGAGATGGTGCTGAGCCTGCTTCCTCAGGTGACCGCACAGCCTGCCTTAGGCAGTATTGACAGTGCCTCTGGTGGTACTTTGGTTTCCCATCTGATTTTTGGTTTACTTAATTGGCAGGTACTGACATCATTAGGGGCTCCTCAACTCATCACCATGACATTGGGAGGTCCCAGAAGTAATGGATGGCTCTGCTTGTTGATTTTATATTAAGTCCCCTCTGATGGAGTCGGATGGTGGCTAAGAATAGTGGCTGATGAGCAATTCCTGTATTTTATTCACTAATTCAGCAAGTATATTTGAGCACCCACTGTGTGCCAGGCACTGGGGAAACAGGCCTAAACAAAACACATTCCTTACTCTTGAGGAACGACGCATAACCAGGTATGGACCACAAGGTGACAAAAAGTGCTGCTCTTCAGGAGACGCAGAGTATAAACTGAGACCTGGAGATATCTAAAGTGAGAAATGGCAAGGCAGGAGTGGGGAGGAGAGGTAACAGGGAAGGGACACTCCAGGAAAAGAGATTGGCCAGTGCAGAGGCCAGAGAGGAGAGAACATGTGGACTGTGTGTGGACTGTGATGGGTATTACCATAGTATAGATGTGCGCCTACATTATGTACTTGATCCACTGTTTTCTGTAACTTCTCATTATTAAATAAACATGAACATGCTTAGGTATCCAGAGAGGAATTCAGGTACACGCTCTGAACATCCTGATTCAGATTAAAGATGTGACTTGGTTCTCTCTCGCTGAACCCTCAGAAGGGCCTTTTTTCTCAGCTTTCTGCTTTTTGTACTGGAACCACAAGAAACTGAGACTGGAAGACAGGTATGCTTTGTGAGACCTGTTCCATCCTCACACCTCACAGCCACCTGCACCCCTCCCTCCTTCTCTCCTGGGTCATCGAGGGTTTTGTATTTCCTGATAAGGAGCTTGGACTTTATTCCATAGGCAGTGGGCGGCTGTCAACCCTTTTTAAGTTGGAGAATGGCTTGGTCTATTTTGTATGTCAGTAGGATGAAGGCTAGCCTCTGTGTTGGGAGTATTATGGTCTGGAGATAGGATCACGTTTGGAGCTGCTTAAGTACACAGTGGTTAGGATGTAGGGATGGAGATGGATTGGGGAAACATTTAAGTGTTAATACTAACAGGACCTAAGGGACAGAGAGAAAATGAGAATTCCATATGCAGCATGTTTGGGACAATAAAACACTGAAAAGAGATTCTCTTTACAGGTTCACATCTGGTGGGATAATGGATGATTTTTCTTTTCTTTTTCTGCACAAATTCATTTTCCACATTAATTGTGTATGACCAGTATAATTGGAAAAGGATTTTGAGTGTGTTCCGGTGCTTAAATTTGTCTAATATTTTTTGGATGAGGTTTGCAGAGCCCTTAAGCCTCAGTGTTGGCACGGTGGTATCCAGCCTTGGTGCTGTCTTGGCCAGGGTTGTAGTCTTCTCTACTTGATAGCCAATGACTTTGATTCTTTTTTTAATATTAAACTAAAATAAGATCCAACAAGAAGTTCAGAGTAAATGTGACCTGTGCATCTTATTTGTATCGACAGTATGTTGTGGAAACATTTCAGAGAAACACAAATGTTGAACTGGCATCACCAGATAACCTACCCTTCCAGAGGATTGTCATGACTCACCTGATTATAGATTCAGAATAGTACATGTTCATGAGACTCATTTTCAAGAGTAATTATAGCACAGTGTATGTATTGAAGTAATTTTTAAAAATTTGCTTGTGATTGCTGAAAATGCTATTGATTAAGAGGGGCTAATAACTACATGGCAAAGTAGCAATTAAAAAAACTACAGACCTACTCTATATGTTAATTAGCTTGTATTTAAATAAAAAGATTAAATAAATGGACACCTCTGTGGCTCAGTGGTTTAAACATCTGACTCTCAGTTTTGGCTTAGGTCATGATCTCATGGTTTTGTGAGTTCAAGCCCCACATCAGGCTCTGCACTGACAATGAGGAGCCTGCTTGGGATGCTCTCTCTACCCCTCACTCTGCTTCTCTCCCCACTCATGCTGTTTCTCTGTCTCTCTCAAAATAAATAAACTTAAAAAAATTAAAAAGCAATATATACACACATACATACATATATACACACATACATACATACATACATACATACATACATATATACATACATACTGCAGAGCCCTGCTAATTATAAAACAAAAACTAAAAACCAAGTTAGGCAAATTAGTACTTATGACCTCTCCAATTGGAGGAGCACACACCATTCTTGTCACTTTGGTGCCTCTGTCCCTTGTGTTCCCAAGCCTGGACTGTGTTCCTCCTTGCTTCCTCTAGGATCCCCTACCACCCTGTCAAGATCAGCTTGAAGGTAACTCCATGAGGGTTTTTCTGATCTCCTTGGGGAGAGCTACTGTCTCATGCTCAGACCCCCAGTGCATTTTCTTCCTGGAGCCCAGTAGCCCTGAGCAAGTGCTCTTTGTATTTTTGACATTTTCATACTTGGCAGATCAACTTTGTTCATTTGTATATTCCAGCTCAAGGCATGCCACATTATAAGAATTAATAAATGCTGTATAAAATGACTTATACCTGTAGTCTGATTTGAGAATTGTATGTATAGAAACCTTAGGAGCAAGAAAGGGTTAGTGTGTTGCTACCAGGGATTTGACCTAGGAGCAGCGAGGGAGGCCATACCGGGTGGTCTTGGAGCCAAAGCTGACTGTTACAGGCTCATTATCATGTGCACAGACATCTGCAGTGACTTTCTAAAAGTCCCAGAAGACATAGGAAAAAAATGAGTAAGTGATTGCATTTAAATAAGTTCAAATCTAATCAGGAAAATCAGATTCTAGGTTTTTTTTAATTTTTTAATTTTTTTTAATTTTTTTTTTTTGCTTTAAATGGATTTATCCAATGAATGACTGAATAACTCTCAGAAGTAGGACCTATTTCTACTTTGTAAATATGAAAAAAGAAGACCAAGACTTTGATGTGATTTCACGTATCTCCACAGGTGCCTCTGTCACCTCTGATGATCCCTAGGTTTTTATCTCCAACTCCAGCCTGTATTCTAAGGAGCTGATTTAAATACTCAACCACCAGGTGTCATCTCCTTTGGTAAGTTTCACAGATGCTTCAAACTCTGCGTGCCCCAAACTGAACACATGGGTTTTCCATGTAACAACCAAAATTGATCATCTTTCTATTGCAGGAAGTAGAATCCCTATCCACTCAGCCTCCTGAGCTAGAAACCCTGGGAACATTTTTGTCTTTGCCAACCAGTTACCAAGATCTATGGATTATGATACAGAGTATCTCTTATGTCTGGCACCCATACTCATCATCATGATCTTTATTCAAGTCCTTGTAATTTAGTGTCTGGACTTTTTAACTCGCTTCCTGATGAGTCTGTTTACCAATAGTTCTTTCTTCTACCCAAATGCCAGCTCATCATCCGCTTGGCTGAAAAGCTGCAGGATAAAATCCCAGCATCTTTATTATCCTACCTCAAACGTACTTCACGAACATCAGCCCCATTCTAGAAGCCTGCTTTCCCCTAGTGACACCTGTCCACCAAGCAGTACACGAAGCCTTCCATGACCCTGCACACACTCATTCCTCCGCCTTTATGCTTCTCTTTCTCTCCTCTATTTCCAAACTCCTACCCATCCTCGAAAATACCATCTCTTCTGGGAAGCCTTGTTTTTCAGGCCATTTGTTGCACTCGTGTGTGTGTGTATGTGTGTGTGTGTGTGTGTGTGTGTGTGTGTTCTCTCACAGCATTTTGTTCCTGTTCTACTATGTTGTGATTATCCCCTAACTACTCCCGTCTCTCCTCTTGCTTTGAGGATGGAGTCTGGGTCTCATCCATGCTTTTTTTTAAATGTTTTATTTATTTTTGAGAGGGAGAAAGAGCATGAGTGAGGGAAGGGCAGAGAGAGTGTGGGAGACACAGAATCTGCAGTAGGCTCCAGGCTTCAAACTGTCAGCACAGAGCCCAATGTGGGGCTTGAACCTGTGAACCATGAGATCATGACCTGAGCTGAAGTCAGATGCCTAATGGACTGAGCCACCCAGGAGCCCCTTATCCACATTTTTAGTCCTACTTCTTAGTACAGTGTCTGGCATGCAGAAGGAAGACCGCCTCCCTTTGTTGATAAGTCATTTAGCCACTCTCAGTTGTTTACTCATCTGTAAAATGGGAACAGCAATCTCATGTTAAATCTCAGTTTAGATTTGTTTATGAAAATGCTCTGTAGAAATGAGAAACACAAAGGGCTAGAGAACCAGGGACTCATTCATGGGTTATAAGCACCTGGCTTTGTAGATGGGGAAGATGGGCTGCAGAGCAGTGAAATGTCTGAGCCTGAGTTACACAGCAGTTTATATTGAGCCCTAAGTCTCTTCACTCAGTGTCCTTTCCTTCTGTCTTTCTGCTCTGGTCCCTTACCTGTCAAGACCCCATCCTAGCATTGCCTCGAAGGAGCTTTTTTTATGATGCCATATCACCTGTTGACATATGCCATGTCCTGGGGAGAATGTAACCACAAGGTTCCAAGGTGTTCGGTTCCCTTGAGTAATATCCAAAAATATGACTGTCGTGAGAATATGCCTAATATATTTGTGTTAGGTGAAGAAAAGACCCAATTCTATGTTTGAAATCTGCTTTCTGCTCTCTGTAATCTTAGAGGAGATAATCACTTAGGGAAATAAACTCTTGCTCCTAATTTTGTCAGCCAGACTAAAACATTTTTCTTCTTCCTCCACATTTCCTAGAGGTCATCTCTGTGTTTATGTTAAAATATCCATTGTAAGTATTTAAAACATCAAGTTTCCGATGACTTATGGAAGGACTTTGGGTGAATTCTCTGGAGTATGAACTTGTAGCAAAATTAATAATCACAAGAGAAGAGAGATTGTCATCAGATAGATTCTTGGGCTATTGTTTTCATAGACCATGTGGGAGAAGTTGGAGAGCTGTCAGCTCAACGTGCAAAGCCCTGGTCTTCCTCATGCAAAAGGCCAGTTGCTTCATGTTTCTGTTCCCAAGAATGCAAACATGAGCTCCAAACCCCCAGTTTCAAGCAACTGTATTATTAGCAAATGTGGAGTGTGTTGTATTTCCAGGATATGTATGTGTGCGTGTGTATATGTGTGTGTATGTGAGAGAGACAGTGTTTAGCATTTCCCTATGACTCTTAACTAATTTTCAAAGCATTTATCCATCAGTAATTAGCAAGCCTGCTCTGGAGCCCAGAAAACCAGGGAATTAGTATTAATTTAACACTGAAGGTAGGAGAATCAAAATGATCGTAATAATATGAAAGATAGTTTTGCTACCAAGCATTTGGGGAGCCCTTTTCGGTTTGAGAATTGATAGTATTTAGAAAGTTCTAACTTCAGTCATTCTCACATTACTGTAATTTTCGGACTAGGTATACAACTTTAGTTTTCTTAGTTTTCCTGAGTCTTATGCCATACTGTTTCTCCTGTGACCCGAGCTAGTACTTCCCAACTCCCCCAGACCCCTTGGGGCCAGCACACCACCTGATTTGTTTCATTGACAACTGATGAAAAGTATTGCTCAGGCAATACACATTTTGTAAAGAAGGCTGTGCTAGGATTCCAAAGCGTGTTTGTTGCAGAATTCCCTATCCCTACACCGTGTGTGAGTACATAACACTTACGGTAGGTACCGATCACATAATTTATAAATGGGAAAGAAGGAGAGATACTTATTTATCAATGCCAAATGAAATTTCTGAATGGTAGAGATATTTTCCCCCCACTTTGCAATCAAATGCAGTTCTTCCAGTTTTCTTGATTGGTATTAAGTGGAAGTCTGCCTTGGATCCTGGTGCTTCAGTGGCATTTGCCAACTTCTTATAATTCTTGGGCTTGAAGGGCAGCAGAATGTGCCACCTCAAAACAGGCAACGTTGGCATAAAGGTTATTTTGAGCTGAAGACAATGAAGAAGAAGCAGATAAAAGAAAAGCCCTCTGCCCTCCCACTATTTGACTAGAAGCAGGACATAAATTTGTAAAGGGTTTCCCCTTTCCCCTCTGTACCAAGAAGGGCAGAAGTTAATCACGGGAGATACTTCTAGACCCCCACCAACCCAGAGACAGCACAGAGCAATCTACATAACAAACCTTGCTGAAACTTGCCCTCATCTACCATTAGTCTTTCCATTAGCCTTCCGGAGATGTAATGCCCTAGAAGCTCAAAGTCCATTTCCTTTGCCTTGTCACCTCTCTAAAAATGTTTTCTTCTTTTGTTGAGGTGCTGTCTAAGCCCAGCTCCTACCAGCACCTTCTGAGTTACTCATCTCTGACTTCTCTCATCTGTTTATGGGGTGCACATGTTAATAAATTCCTATTTGTTTTTCTCTTGTCAATCTGACTTTTTTCTGTGTCATTTATAGGACTCCAGGGGGGCAATATCCGAGGGTAGAAGCAGCTTAATGGAAAAAGAAAAGAGCCATGACTTTTTACCACTATACAGCCTAAAATCAAAACACTAAAATAATTGATATCCTGAAAAAAAAGCCTTTAAAAAACTTAAATGACCTGAATGTAACCTTCTGTTGTTTCTTTTTAAAACATTATATATGGCTTAGTGGGGTTTGGATGGCTCAGTTGGTTGAGTGTCCCACTTTGGCTTGGGTCATTATCTTGCGGCTCAGGTCATGATCTCAGGTTTGTGAGTTTGAGCCCCGCATCAGGCTCACTGCTGTCAGTGCAGAACCTACTATAGATCCTCTGTCCCTCTCTCTATCTGCCCCTCCCCTGCTTGTGCTTTTCTTTCTCAAAAATAAACAAACACGTAAAGGAAACTACTTACAGCATAAATATGTGTATCTGGGGTTTGATGAGCAAATAGGTAGTTATGTGCTCTGGCAGCCACCTTCTTGCTGCTTTAAGATTCCCTGGTTGATATTTGCAGATAGGAGTCTTGGACTCTGCAAGTGGAATCAAATCTTGGTGACTAACTGGAAGGAGCTGAGGAATGTTGCTGTCAAGAAGGTAAGAGCATTTCTTACTTACACCAAAATGAATTTCAAATGGATTAAATAGTTAAATACACCAAAGTGAAATTGTAGCAACACTAGGAGAAAAAACGTGTGCATTTTTCTGATAATCTTTGAGTAAGGAGACCTTTGCGAGCATGACATGAAATTGAGAAATCCGAATCAAAAGAATGACAGAGAAGAGCATATAGAATTTGAACAACGTTGCTGTTCAGAATAGAATACCCTCAGTGATATGAAAAGACAACAAGCTGAAAAAATTTGCAACACGCAACCTAGAGAAAGGTCTGATTTCTTTCTTTTTAAATTTTTTAAATGTTTATTTATTTTTGAAAGAGAGCATGAGGTGGAGAGGGGCAGAGAGAAAAAGGAAGACACAGAATCTAAAAGCAGGCTCCAGGCTCAAAGCTGTCTGCACAGAGCCCAACACAGGGTTCGAACTCATGAGCCACCAGATCATGATCTTAGTCAAAGTTGGATGCTCAACCAAATGAGCCACCCAGCTGCCCCCAATTTCTTTTTCATACAAATAATTTTTACAAACTAAAAATTAGATGAGGAATGAACCAAGAAACCAACAATGAATAGGAACCAACAATTCATAGTAAAAGAAACACAGATGAACAATAAGCAAAATGTTTAATTTTACTCAGAAAATTCAAAGGCAAAGAGCATTGAGTGGCCATTTCTTACCTATAAAACCCACAGTTAGGAAGTAAAGTGTGTTAATGCTCACTGTGGGCAAGGGAAGTACGAAAGATACTGTTTTAGCCCAACGATGACATGTATAATTTTGAACTGCCCTTTGGGAGAGCAGTTGTTAAGTCTGAAGCATGATTTTAAATGTCTATGTTCTTGGACCCAGCAATTCCACTTTAAGGAGGTTAGCTTGCAGTTACACAAAAGTGCACAAAGCTGCAAGGATGTTCATCGCAGCATTGTTTATTAAAATAAAAGCTGGAAGTAACCTAAAGGACCACATAGAAGGGAATGTTACAGAAATTACAGTATGTCTATTCTTTGGAGCCCTTCTATTATAGATCTTGGGGAGAAAGGGGTGGACTTGTAGATGTGGATGTGGAGAGAGATCTCTGCAGATTTTATTATTAAGTGAAATAAAGCAAGCTGGGAACTGAGTATGGAGTATGTCTTAATACATTTAAGACAAAAGCCAAATACATATATATTTACACATACATATGAATATATGCTTATGTACAAATAAAATATTTATGTCAGATATAAAAGCAATTTTTAATGAGGCTGAATCTGGGAATCAAGATTGGGGTGATGGAGAGTGTTAAGGAACGGGAGGCTCACTTCTCTTTGTATACTATTGGGTGCTATCTGAATTGTTATTACTATTTTTTACATCATTTATTCCTTTGATAAGAATTTAAGAAGAAGATGGGTGATTTCTTTATTTGTCCCTTATTCCTGCATGACTCTTACTAAATAGGGAATCTCATGGAGAATCCAAATTTTGACTGCTCTAGGCTAAGCTGTTGCATCTGACAAGGAACTTTTCAACCAGTTTTGGATGCAGCAGCAGCAGCAGGGCAAGACCATCACATGTTATTGTCATGGTTCGGTGCTGGTTCTCACTGTGGCTTAATTCAGCAGAAGTAGATTAAAACTATCTGGGTCATGTTGCTGAAGCCATTTGGAAAACGAATCTGTGATCTTTGTCCTCTTAGTATTGATTTTTAATTCTAGCTCTTGTTGATCATTAGGAAATACAGAAAATGGCTTTCTCTTTTCTTTCCTAATAGCCCTTCAGGTCACTCATTCACATTTTTTAGGCTTTCCCCATCTCTGCTCTACCACTTAGTCCTTCAACCCTAATGTGCAATTTCCAGGCGTCTTCTAAGTGTCTTTTTCACAGAATTTCAACAAAAATGGTGAAAAGTCCACTGGCAGCTGGCCATGAAGCTACCCTAGTCCGGCCTGGCCCATGCACTGGCTGGGCTGGGCTGGGCTGGGCTGGCTAGTGGATGGATGTGAACTCACAGACCTTCTTACCAAGTCAGCCCTGCATCTGGAGTATCAAAGATTTCAGGATTTGTCTTCTGATTCTGCTCAGGGCTATCAACTAGTGGGTGTTTACAAGAAGGAGACTCTCATAAAATGAGGGTGTCCCAATCTCCCTTGTGAATGGGTTGTCACCAGCCCCTGGGAGCAGTGGGTTCTATTTCAGAGAGAATGGCTGAAGGTGACACTGTGGACACTGAGTCTGGGTGCAGACATTACCAGGTAGCCAGTGAAGGATAGCAGAATATGCCATCCCAAAAATGACTTGTAGGAGTTCAGGACATGCCACCCCAAAATATGCCCTTTTGGTATAGTGATTATTTTGCACTGTGGGTCCTTGAAAAACAGCAAATGAGGGGGAAGGGTTTCTGTGAATGCCCCTTATCTGCCTGAAAATAGATCCTCCAAAAGGAATTGATTTCTCTGAATCCCCTCCATGGGACCCTCATCAACCAGGGAAGGTGGACTCATCACAGGAAAAGAGCCCCTCCCCCACCGACCTGACAGACTCTGTCACAAATTGTCACGCCTCCCATCTCTTCTTCTAAGGGCCCATTCTTCTTACCTAAAAATAATTTCCTCTGAGAGGTGCACATCCCCTACCCCTTTCCCTATCAAGACTATTTAATTCTGAATTCTAAGCCACCTCAGAGAGTTACTCACTTTTCTCTGGGTGTTTCCCTTGTATACATCAGATAGACATGCTGCTGAACATCCGTTTTCCTCTTGTTAGTCTTTCTTTTACTACAAGGCTCTCAACTGTAAATTCAGAGGGTGGAGGAAAAGTTATCTTCCTCCCCTACACAGGTCTGTCTGTCTCCTTGGCCAGGGATGAATATCCTTTGTCACGTAGCCCTTCCTCAGTCCCTGGGACTTACCCTCCCCTTATACTGGACCACAGAAGTTGTTCTGTGGTGGGGCCTCAGTGAATTAATTGTCAGAGATTGACTTTTATTGATCAGAATGTCATGAAATTATTTTAAGGGAAAAATTCTGAACAGACCAGCAGCCAAACTTCTTTTACTTTTTTAAAAAAACTTTGTAGCAGCATGTTCCCACAATATAGCTGTCACAAATCCTGTGGGTCAGGGGTGGGGGGAGGGTAACAGCTAGAAAGGAGATTGTCTACTTGCACCCAGATGAGAACATCACAA
Organism: Hyaena hyaena; assembly: GCF_003009895.1. Lineage (NCBI taxonomy): Eukaryota > Metazoa > Chordata > Mammalia > Carnivora > Hyaenidae > Hyaena > Hyaena hyaena. The sequence continues at coordinate 473,687 of NW_024080842.1, read as the reverse complement.
ACTCTCATGCTTTCCGTTTTCCCTCTAAAAACTCATGTGTTTCCTAAGAAGAGTCCTCTTTTTCCTTAGAAACTCTTTTCTCTCCTCCTTTTTTTCTGCTAAGATGGTATATAAACCCTTGTCTTAATTGTTCAAGGAGACATTTCTTCTCTGCACTTCTATATGTCTGTGAAAAACACTCTCTTTTCTCCTGTTAATATGTCTTTTGTTAGTTAATTCACAGGCCCCAGGCAGTACAACCTAAGATGATGGAGAATTTTTACTCCCAACACAGGACCCCCAAAATTTCCAGGAACTGTTACTTATAAAGCGTTGACATTACACAGGGGCAATGCCAAAGTTACAATATTCAGTAAGAAAACCAGGATTCCAAATTGTTTATGACAAGACTTTGTCACCATTGCATAAAACAGATCCATGCACAGGAAGCAAAAAGTAGGTCTCCAGATCTGGTAATAGGTCATAAATCAGAGACTTAGAAATGAAACTGTAGAGGAGTGGGTAGAGGAAGGGTTAGATAGGATGCTGGGAGGAACAGAAGGTACAGAAGCAGAAACCTGTGTATCTGGGAATTGGTGTATGGTGGAGGCAGCATCACAGATATGTGGGGGGAAGTTGGATTCCTGAGGAGACGATGCTGGGGGACCAGCTCCCTAGAAGGAGAAAGGCAGAAAGGCCATGCAAGCTCACCCTCCATACAAAAGCAAACTCCAGTTGGACTAAAGACTTAAAAGTGAATGGTGGATCCATGAAAGTCATAGAAGAAAAAGGAGATGTAATGCTGGAGAATATCTTTGTGACCTTGGGTGGGGAAGAGTTTTTTTTAATAAGACTAAATACACAAATCATTTCAAAAATAAGTGCCTCTCTTCAAAACAGGGTGCCATAGACAGATTTAATAGACGAGTGATAGACAGGGAGGAGATATTTGCAGTGTCTGAAATAGACGCGGGACTAGTATTTGGAACAGATGAAGAACTCCTGAAAGAAAATTTAAAAATACTCCAAATAGAAATTCTATTAAAAAGTGGGTGAGGGAATGATAGGGAGAGGCAGTTCATGGAGAGGAGAAATGCAAATGGCTCATAACATGTGAAGAAAGGTTCAACCTCATTAGCTATTAGAGAAATGCAAATTACGATAACTACATTTCTCATACTGGCAAACGTGAGAAGGCGGGATAATACCTAGAGCTGGCAGCACATGGCAGACCACAGCCCCCAAGGGCGCACCTTCTGGGGAGCAGTCAGCTGTGCTTAGTGACTTTAACCAGGAGTATTCTTTTCTGGGCCTGTCCTGTGAACGCTTAAATGGGACCACATGCGGTTACAGGGGTCTGTTTTGCTGTATCATTTGTGGTGACAAGAGAGCAGTCTAGGTGTCCATCACTGTGGGAATGAGGAAGTGGAAGGCTGCAAATGCACGGAATGCAGTACTGGGCAGCAGACAGAGGCAGTGTGCTAGGTTTACCTAGAGCAACATGGATAGGCCATAAAAAGCATGGTGTGGACGGAAAAAGTCAGAAGGGCCATAATTTTGTACCATAATCCCTTTTATGTAACTTATAAACACTCAACAATATATTTTTCCATAGCCCTCACTGGAATGTAAGCTCCAAGAGGGCAGAGCAATTATAGGGTTTTGATGGTCTCTAAGTGTTCCCAATCTCTAGGACTCTGCATATGGTAGGTGCAAAAGAGATAGTTCCTGAGTGAACAGCACATATATACATATGTATGTTCATAATTAATATAAATACATTATTAAATACATTGAGGTGGGTGATTTCTTGGGAGAAGTGGGAGAAAACGGGAATGAGGATAAAGTGTATGTGGAAAACAAAAAACGATGATAATGTTTCCTCATCAGATTCCTAGTTCTATTCACATTTTGTGTGCCTGGGTGTAGGGGGAGCACTAGGAGGAAACATACCAAGATATGAATTATTCTTAGATGGTGGCAATTTACATCGACCTTTTTTTTCTAGATTTTCTAGATTTTCTAAGATTTTCTAGATTTTCTAAGAATTCTGTAATCAGTGTGTTTTATGTATATTATTCCCAAACCCAATACTTGAAAAGGTGCAGTGCCACAATACCAAGTGTCCCCCACTGCGTCTGTCAGCAACCTCCCTCTTCCCTCCAATACCACACATACCCACTTTTACAGAATTCTAGTATCTCTGTCTCTCTTCTTGGGTCTTGGCCAGTAGAAAGCATCAGCAATCTCTCCCTTGACTTCCAGACTAACCTCCTAGTTTTAGGACTGTGTTTGGCTTCCTGAAATAACTGACCTCTGGCCTTCTATCCTGCCCTGTTCTGCGGGTTTGTTTTGGTTTCTTTTCTCAGCCTTTCTTAGTTTATCCCAACCTGATGCTCTACCCCACTGTATTGGGTTGAATAGTGTCTCCCCCAAATTGACACCCTCCCTGAAACTTCAGAATGGGACCTTATTTGGAGATAAGGTGTTGCAGGTGTAATTAGATAAGATGAAGTCCTACTGGGGTACAATGGGCCCTTAACCCCGAAAGACTAGTCCTTATAAACATGTTCTTCCAAGAACAGGGTAAGAGATAGGAACACACAGAAGATCACTGTGTGACCACAGAGCAGAGATTCAAGTGATGTATCAAAAAGACAAAGATCTCAAGGAAACAAGAAAGAGGCAAGGAAGGCTCTTACTCTAGAGCCTTCAGAGCAAAGATAGCCCTGCTAAACTTGATTTTGGACTTTTGGCCTCCAGCACTGTGAAGGCATCACTTCTGTGTTTTAAGTCCTCACATTCATGGTACTCTGTTACAGCAATGCTAAGGCTAATTTATATCCCTATACTCAACTGGGTGCACACAGGGAGGATTGTCAGTGCCCAGAAAAGCCTGCCCCTAGGATCCTCCTGCTCAACATCCAAAAACTTGGAGGAAGAAGAGGGAGAGATCTACTTCATACCTTTATTTATGCTAATACTAGTTCCAGTTGAAAAAACTCTGAGATAAGATTTAGCCATTTTCCTGTAATGAAATGTTTACATGGTCACTGCAGCCAACAGAGAAAGATACCCTCAGAATCTGGAAGATGCACTGGAAAGATTAAAATCCAGTAGAATTCTTTCTATTCTGGGGATACCACTTCTGAACCCACTTTCCAGTACCTCTACTCTAGCAATGAACAGTTTGGCTTGGGCCGCACCCTTCTCTACCTCCAGATGCCAGGGTGGAAGATTGGAATCCTCATTGCTCTCCTGCCCTGCTGCTACTCCATGGGGCTTCCACCTTGGAGGGGAAGATAAGGAGCCTGCACTTCTCTGCCTCCTCTTTCTGTGTCTCTGCACTGCGATAGCTCCCTGCTGGGAAGCACAGAGAGTCCCCAGAGGCTGAAGAAGCAGGATCCCTGCATCTCACAGACAAGCAAGGTGTCCTGGAAACAGCCAGGAGATGGCCACCTTTTCTGACTGTGCTGTTGCTCCAACTGTGCTGAGTCCCTTGGAGGTTGAGATGTGTTGGGTTTTTTTTTTTAATATTTTTATTAATTTTAGAGAGAGAGCACAAGTGGGGGAGGGGCATAGACAGAGGGAGACACAGAATTGGAAGCATCCTCCAGGCTCTGAGCTATCAGCACAGAACCCGACGCGGGGCTTGAATTTGTGAATTGCGAGATCATGACCTGAGGGGAAGTCAGATGCTGAACTGACTGAGCCACCCAGGTACCCCGTGATGTATTGGTTCTTTTGCCCTCGTGTGCCGCTCACCCCCTTACTGGGAGGTCCTCCCTCCCTTCCAACAGCAGTTGTCCAACTCCTCCAGCCTTGTCCCCTCCAGTCCATTTTCTACAGCAGGCACAGTGGGTGTTTCCAAAGTGCACGTATGAGTCACTGACTCATTTCCTGAAACCTTCTGGTGGTTCTTCATTTCCCCAAAAATGAAGGCCAACTTATTAGGTGGTAAGGCCACGGCTGAGGTGGTGTTCTTCGGTGCCTCTATCACCTGCCACCTCTCCCTTTTCCTCCCTATAATGTGGAACCACTTACAGTTCTCTAGCCAGTCCTCTTTCCCCTCTTGTACTGAACTATTTCGTGTGCAGTTTTTATGCCTAGCACCGTCTTTCCCATTGCCTGCTGGCTTTGTAGGTCTCCCATACCCCCTACACATTGTCTCCTTAGAGAAATCTTTAAACACACACCGTCAGCTGTCGCACTGAGTCACGTTTTAAAAGCTCCCTTTTACTGCTTAGCATTCAGTACTATTTGTAAAGCCTCTTTTATCTGTACGATTATATGAAGAATGTGTATCCCCTCCCCTGGATTATCAGGTCCTGAGAGCAGGAACTTTGTTTATCTTGTTCATCATCATCCCAGCACCCAGCCTAGAGCCCGGCTCATACTACAGGCTTAATAAGTGTTTGTTGCAGGAATGCTGGATTTTTGGATAGCTCTGTAATGAGGTCCACCCAGTAGTAATATTCTCTGGGCTTACAGACCATACTTCCATCCCACCCTCCTGACATGTTTTCCACACTTAATCCGTAAATCTGCTGCTAGTAAAATATATGCCTGTGTGTCGATGGGGTGTGCAGCATACTTGATTAATAATATCCTATGATGATTAATTCATATAGCATTGTAACTTTTTTCAGAGAAAACTCCTTCATTTCGATTTGATTTAATTTATGCTGCTACTCATCGACTCATATTCTCTAGAACTGTCTCCATTTTCTCCCTATCTCTGATACTTCACACTGATAGTTACACTTGTAGAGGAAATGATTTTTTCTCCATTTTTGTGTGTGTGTAGTGATGAATCTTTTCCACGGAGATATTTTTCAAAAAATAATCTGTCTGTATTTGGCAGGAGCTCTGCCTGCCCATTTCCTTCCTCCCCCTCCCCTGCTGCTCTGTCTTTCCTGTCCATGCCATTTCTTTCCACAGCAATATTTTAGCAGCGCTCCAGGCTTATGCACTTTCAGTGGTCTGCATTTTTTCAACTGGAAATATTCTTTTGGCCTGTTTTTAACCATGGAGTTCATACGTAGTAGTTGTTCTCATTCTAGAAAGATCTTCACGGGTTGGGGGAAGGGAGCTTAGCCGAAACCAGAAAGACCCTCTGAGTAGATGCGGTGCTGAATCTTAAGTTACATCTTTTGGGAGCAAAGTGTGTTGGAAATGCAGTGGGCTCATCTCCACTGAGCTCTGGGTGGTAGGAATTATGTATGTGTTCTGGGTCGGTTGGGTTCCCTGCAGAGTTTTATATTCCTCATCTAATTTAATCCTCCCTTCAGCACCCTGGGAGGCCATTGTCATTAATTCACTCACCACTCATTTATTTATTTACACAGATTAGGTTAAGAGCCAGTGTTTGGCTGGGGAAAATAGGCATTCCATTTTGGTCATGTTACAGTTCTAATCCCCCAGTTTACCAAGTAAGAAAGGAATTTGCAATAGATGCCTGAGATTGCACAGTTACCAGGAGATGGCACCAGGATTGGGAGCTGGGTGGGCCTGGTTACAGAGCCAGGCTCTTGGATCTCCATTCCTCAGCCTTGAGAGAATGAATCATGGCTGCGCTCACCAGAGCCTGTTCTCTGCTCTTGTCGTCATCAAGCAAAGTGGCCTCCTTTATCCCACCTGAATGCCTGTCACCCAAGGTACGCTGTATTTTAGAGGCTGATACTCTTGGCAGAAACCCTAGGAGAGGACAATCACATAACTTTAGGCATTCGTTGTGATGCAATGAAGACTTGTCATGAAAGGATACATTAATTAGCTCACTTCCTGTGATGACTCATTAACAAATGCCCTGGTGAACGTGCTCCTCCAGATTCTGAGGTAGGAAAATAGAAAAGGAGCTAGCGTGGGCAGAACTCATGTCTGTCCCTTCTCCTGAGATCAGCCAGTCCCTGGATCTTGCTCTCAGACTTGAAGCTGATGATTCTGGCCTTGGCATGGACCTGTTGACTGGCATGTGTGCTCTATCCTCCCCACAGCTGTGTATGCTCAGGTGGGGGGCATCGTATGACAGCTCATCACCTGACATCTGTGATCCTTCTCTTCTCTGCTTACATTCTCTATCACCAGAAAGTCAAGCAGAGGGTTTGGGTGACACAGTCAGATCCCTGAGGGTACTGGGATTGATATATAAGTAAGTGCTTTGAGTTGCTTTCTGCCAGATTCTCTTAAAAAATTTTTTTAAATGTTTTACTTATTTCTGAGAGACAGAGAGAGAGAGAGAGAGAGAGAGAGAGAGAGCATGAGCGGGGTAGGGTCAGAGAGAAAGGGAGACACAGAATCTGAAACAGGCTCCAGGCTCTGAGCTGGCAGTCAGCACAGAGCCCAAAGCGGGGCTCGAACCCACAACTTGAGATCATGACCTAAGCCAAAGTCGGATGCTTAACTGACTGAGCCACCCAGGTACCCCTGCCAGATTCTCTTTTAAAAAACAACAACAACAACAACAATTTACTTTTAAGACCTGCAGCCTTCGCAGGTTAAAAAATATTTTCCTGAAGGAAAAGGAAACACTTTTCAAGTCATTTCTTGCATGTTAAATAGGCATTTGTTTATACTACCAGCCTGCTTTTCAAACTTGAAGGAAGTCTATTTTCCCAGGGTGTTGGCCTATAAAATTTAAAAATCCTAAAAATATCCAGAGCATGAGAAACAGGTGCAAAATACAGATTCCACTGGATGGTGGGGGCAACACACTTATTTAGCCTTTCATTACTGCCTTGGGCCATGGGTGGGCCTTCACTCAAGCCCTCTGGCTTCTTGGCTCCCTGGCTGTATACCTCCTGAGTTCATATGTGCTTTGAACTCTCCTTACCGCAATACAAAGACACACCTCCTCCTTCTCCTCTCCTTTTTCCTCTTCCCATTTTGATAAGTTTGCAAGCATATTACAAACTGTCATCTCAACACCTTTACCTTCCACAATGGGACCTCACTAGAGATCATAGCAGGTGGCAAATTGGTCTGATTTACCATTATTTGCATTTTTAATTTGTGGTATTTTGGGCCCAGAGAGTTTTTTTATGGGTCTTAAAATGGCAACACAAACATTGATACATAATTCATCATCTACTTTTCATAATACCTGTGGTTAACAACCATTGACATCAGCACTTTAGGCAAGATGAAGCTACAGCTTGAGCTTTCTTGCCCCTCTCCTTTTCTCCTCTCTGGTCTATAAGAATAAATTGCTGATGGAAGCACAATCAGCAGCCTCCATACTGATGTGTCAACACAAAAAGTCTGCTTAGTTGTAGCTTTGTTATTATTTAGAATGACCAAGTCCTAAGTAACTAAGGTAAAGTGTTTGTTGGGCTTCCACAGTCCCCTGACTTGGGCACATGGAGTACTTTTAAGTTTAAGCAAAAGGTGAAAGACCAAGAGGGATACTTCCATTCCTCACCCTGTTTTCTCTTTGCTTCCAAATCCCTAGATCTCACTCCACAGTTTCCCTTGTTGTCCTTTGCTTCACCACCCCTTCCTGTTCCCACTAAGCACGCTGTTGGCATAACTCTGACATAGAAGAAAGATTAGCACCTCTAGTCCTTTTGAAACATCATCTTTGTAGATAGGCCACATGCATAGACAGGATGCCCTGGAATTTGGGAAGATACCAGCGAAATAAAGAGGATCTTCAGCAGATTTATTGGAAGGATGATCAGTGAAGAAAACCAAACAGACCAATTCAAGAGGAATGTGAAGACCCTGTTGTGTTCTTGGTGGCAGAGACTGTAACTCCGTGGAGATATAAAAATTCTGAATTTTTTCCACGCTATCCCAGCTGCCTTTACATAGAGAGAGCCTGTTCCATCAGGATAAAACACCTCTGAATAGCCCGTCCCATGCTAGGCTTCCCTTTCTCTGTCTCCTACTGTATAGATAAACCAGTTAATCAGAATGTCATTCGTGCCCTCCAGGAGTTTAGTGGCTCCTGGAACCATATAAAGTAGTATATGATTGGTCTTGTGTTATTTAAGGTGTGTTGGTTTGATCCCCTTAACCACCTTGTACCCTTCTGTAGAGCTTTCCCATTCACTGTGTCTATTAAATTGCTCTATTAGATTCATAGATGTAGGAAGAGTTTAAATCACAGATAAAAGTAATCATATGCTTCATCAGTTGAAATGATTATTCTTTGAGGATTTCCTTCATTCCTTTCATCAAGTATTTCTGGAATGTTTACTAGATTACTGAGTACCATTCATGGCACTAGGAATGTCTTACTGAATTTTCATCTTTTTAGACCCCAAAAGATTAGAGATGCATGAGAAAATCTTTGAGGAGATACATAATTCCACAACAAAAATAATGGCTTGCTGTGGGCATCTGACTGTAGCCACAATTTACTGGAGACCTTGACATTGGCTGTACTTCTTGCTAATGACTAGACTCTATTCTGGTGTTAAATTACAATGACTTCAGAAACAATAGACTGGACAACTGAATTGAGGTTTCCATGCGTGAGTCTAGTCAGGAGGAGCCATTCTGAGTGAGTGTCTTAGAAAATCTGGAGGATGACATATGGCACCTCCAGTCAGAACCTGAAATCTTTTTGTACAGCTGATGATACTGGGTCATCAGCATAACACATGGATAGAGTCAGCTGCGTGTCTTCCCTTTAAAGCAGGACAGACTCCTAAAGAGTGCATTTTAGAACCACACTTGCTCTTTATTCTTTATTACAAATTGACTTGTCTTTTGCTAAGCTGCTTTCTTCTCTGAGAAGATTTATAATGTCAGGAATGCACATACAAGGATAGTTGAATAAGTAATAAAGTTCTAAAGGAATGCTTGTGTTAATTTATAATGCACCATTTGTCGACAGTGTGAAAGACATTATTTCAAACAAAGGTAACTAGGGGGATGTTAATAACCAGCAAATGTATTTTTGCTAACTCTTATTCTGAGTAAGTCACTACATTGTGGAACGGATTTGTCATCATGTTAGTAGTGTTCTTAATTGTCTCTAATTTTCATCATTTACTTTTTAAATCAAAATATCATGCTTTCCACAAACTTCCAGTTTTAGATATTATACATACTAAAATATGCTAGACTTTTGGTCCTAGTAAAGGAAACAAATGGCTCAGATGGAATTCCAAATGTTAGTCTAGCATCGTCTTATTTAGTAGGCTGGCATGCTCCCAAATTCCAGATAAGTAGAGAATTGTGCAATTAGCTACATAACCTGATCCAAAAAATTTTTTTCCTTGAATTGTTTTTTTTTCTTGGCCAGAAATACCTAAATTAACTGCGTTGGCCATTTCTTTTACATGGCCTATGAAGATTCAATCTGAAGCTGAGGGAATAAGCAAAATCCTACCAAGCATCCATGGGACATCATCGGTCTTATTACTGGTAGGTGGAGTTCATTGCTTAGAAACAAGGAAAGAACAGCAAGAGCTACATTCTTGGGTGCTTCTTTGGTTAATCTCTTCATCTCCATCCACCAATTTTTTTTAGATGAGGCTATGGACAATGCAGGAATAGGGAAGTCCCTCCACTTCAGTAGATTAGTCCAAGATAGGGGAAACAGATGGAGTAAAATTAATTAGAGGATTCTTCCATCTATTCACAGTTTGTGGTACCCTGCAGCTCTTTGCGAGCCTGGCTCTTCTGTCTGTGGCTGTGGGTGATCCATTCCTTCAGAGACGCCTCCATGGTCTCATGCATGCACAACGGAATTGTCCCTGTCTTTAGTCCTCACACTCCAGATTCTCTAATTCATCCAGCCTACCAGAGAAGTAAATTTCCAGAACTCGGCTTCATCATTTTAACCCCCAGGGACAAATTTCAGTGGCTCCCCATGTCCTACAGGATAGCATCGAAAGTGCTCAGCCTGCCATATACAGCCCTCTGAGATTTGCCCCCAGCCTGTCTCTGCAGCACACCTTCTGTGTGCCCCTCCAGGAATTCTTTATTCTGGTCACATGCAGCCTCTCAGAAGCCCCCTGCCTGTTCTGAGCCATTCTGGATCTCACCTTCAGTTGCCTCCTCCAAATGCACACATCTCTCTTCCCACCCATCTGATTCCTCTTGCTCAGCAAGGCCCAGCCCCATTCTGTTTCCTCCTTTGAGATCTCTCTGAACAGTGTGTGGTCCACAAGGCTTCCTTGCTGTGAACTGTTATCCATCCTTGGCCACCTAATTTCCTTGGGCAGCTAATTGTGTCCCTCCAGGGGCAGCTCTTGCAGTGACATCTTATTTGGACAATGCACTTTTCTCCTGCAGGTTAACCTCTTTTCCCAGCTCCATTATCAGCCTTGCATGTGACACTGCATGCTCCGTGGTATCATAGGCTCTGATCAAATGGCAGGATGAGAAATTATGAGTCTAGTTGTAGTTCCTGCTCTTCCAGGCACACCTTCTGCAGCCAAGAATTCCTTCATCATTCAGACAAAGACAAGCAAACCCCGAGAAGCCCAATGCATGAACAATTCTCAGAAAGGCTAAGAGCTGGCTCTGGGCTCTGAATGGCTAGATTAGAGCAGTGGTTTTGTGATTTACTAGTTATATAATATCTCTCTACCTGTGTGCCCTCACATAAGATGAGAATGATAATGGTATTCAAATTAATAGTTGTTGAGGGGACTAAACAACATCATATAGATAAGGCAGTTCATGCTTGGCACAAGCTCTCCCTGGTGGCAGAGCTGAATGAGGCATTTATATCATCCTGCCTGTGTACTGCTTGTCTTTTATTGTATAGATTTGTGCTTAGGTCAACCTCTTCTTTACATTTATGTGTTCCAAATTCCCACCTAAGGGGCTGCTTTTCCTTCAGGCTTACATCTGACCAGTGGAGGAAATCCCCTTCTGACCTGTGCGCCAAGACCCTAGGGCCCTGCGTGAGACCAGACAACCCATTTGACTACCCGACACACCTGGAAGAGCCCTCGGGGCAATCTGTCTGCAGAGTGGTGAGTGGGAGAGTTACCTTGAATTCAGTCTCAATGTTGGCTAGCCTGGCCAATTCGTTGCTCAGCTCCAGCGCAGTGAGCACGGGGTCTTCACTGGACAGAGACAAATAGGCAGCACTCGCCAGCCCCTTGTAGGCATTCATGCGGGAGCGTGAGTGGCTGAAGGAGTCCTTCCGCTGCTTCTCGGTGCACTCGTTGCACTTGCAGAAGTAGTCGTGCGGCCGCTCGATGCGGGCGCCTTTGAGCAGGAGGATGTGCACGATCTCATACTCCTGGCAGTGCGCCGCCAGGATGATGGGCGTGATGTCGTGCGAGAAGCGCGTGCCGTCCTCGTCGTAGGCATAGAAGTCGTCGTCGCGTAGCTCCTGCTCCAGCGGGCTGAGCGTCAGGCGCTGGCCCTGCGCGAAGGCTGGGTGGTTGAGGATGGCCTCCACGATGCGCACGTAGCCCTTGCTGATGGCGAGCAGCAGCGCGTCCCCCACCCGCGCCAGGTTCTCCTTCTTGAGCAGCAGCTCTGTGACCTCCAGGTGCTCGTTGCCCACGGCCAGCTGCAGCGCGTTTTGTCCCATGTAGTCCACGCAGTTGAAGTTGAGGGTCTTGGACTCCTCCAGCATTTTCCTGACCACGGGGATGTTGCCATACTCGGCCGAGTCCAAGAAGCGCTCCTCCTCTGGCGTCAGGCTGGTCCCCTTCTCGTTGAACATGTAGGCGGGACCCCGAATGGCCTGGCGGCGGCCCTTCTCTCTCAGTGTTGTGTGCCTGCGCTGCATGTTTTTGAAGGTGCTGCTCCCCAGCCTATGGGAGAACAAGGCAGAGATGGCTTGGTTATTCTCGCAGGGGCCTGCGGGGTCCCTGGGGCAGAGCAAACAAAATGTATTGAGATAAAAAAGAATCTCATGATCGGGATCTTATGAGAAATTATTTTCTTCTTACTGAGATTAAGATAGATTGGCTAACCTGAAATATTCCGATTCATGGAGAGGAACAGTGATGTGGTTATACCGCATCTGTGTCCCTTGGATGGAGGAATGATGACGAACTGAATGTGGGTTTAGGTTGGTACGTAATGAGAGCTAGAGGGGGAGGGTGTGGGGTAGTGATGTGGTTGCAACAGGCCACAGACCATGGATTTTATTTCCATTTGTGCAAAGTTTAGTACCGCACTTAACTTCTCTGGGCTTTAGAACCTTGCTTCTCTGTGATTTTACCCATACAATGTGAATAACTTTTGTGTGCCATACGGTCCACAGGAGGATTAAATGAGGTAATATGTATTAGAAAATAGTCAGCATTGGTTTTATTCTTTACCCTCCTGCCTGTTGGCATGCCTAGTTCATCAAAGACTCTGCTGTAGAAATGACCACTGTAGATACTGCTGCCTTTATTTCAGGTGCATTGTCCCCATTGAGCTCCCTCACTGTGACAAAACTGCAGCCACATGCAAGCATGGCTGCATGCCTGTTTCTGCATTCAGTATATGCCTACCCCACATGGGGTCTGTGCTTTCTTTCTGGTCCCCATGCAGCCTAAGCAGATACTAAAGGACAAGATGTGGTAGGGAGCAGTCCAAGACTCATTGCCACTTACTGGTGGCCTCAGAAGTGACTCTCCTGAGGATATTCAGCTGTAGCTTCTTAAGATAAAATCTGGATTTTTGTATGGCTGGAGGAACATGTCATTTTGATGGTGGGTTTATTCCTAACTTGGTCTTTGCTTTTGTGGCATAGTGTAGAGGTTAATGCTAATACTACTAGTAATAACAGTTGACATTTATTAAACACCTATTTTATGCTAAGAAACATACTAAGAAATTAATAACCTCGCATATATTACTTGTATAATTTTTGGATTGATCCTATGAGGTAGAAGCTATTATTATTCTCATTTCAGGTGATGATGCTGACACAAGTAGGGCTAAGAGACAGGCTTGAAAGTCAGAGGACCTAGAGTAGGAGTCCTGGCTTCACCTTTGGCCAACCTTTTGACTTGGAGCAAGTCACCTAACCTTTAATTTGCCAGGGTTTTAAAAAGGGCAGACTAGAGAGTATAATAGCTATAGGATAATTTGAGCTTGAGTCAGATACCCCATCTTCAGCTAGCATTGGAACTTTGAGTGGGTGCATGGCTCAGGATTCTTTAACTGTAACACAGAATCTGGCCAAGATGTTCCCTAACTCCCTATGAATGTGAATATCTGATTCTCCAATTTACCCTCTTCTTATTTCCTCTTCTTTTTTTTTTCTAGTCTACTCCCCCACTCACATTATTCAAATGATATTTGAATGACATACATTTCAATAAGATGGTATTTATTGTAAAGAGTAAGTACTTGGGGGCTTATTTTGAACTTTTTTCCAAATTTCCATAGGTCTTTTTGTTAGGGGTCAGGTTTCCATGCATTAAGAATACTCAATATTGGGGTTCCTGGGTGGCTTATTCGGTTGAGCATCCGACTTCAGCTCAGGTCATGTTCTCACAGTTTGTGGATTCAAGCCCCACATCAGGCTCTCTGCTGACTACTCAGAGCCTGGAGCCTGATTGGGATTCTGTGTATCCTCTCTGCCCCTCCCCCACTCACAATCTGTCTCTCTCTCAAAAATAAATTAAACATATTTTTAAAAATCTTAAAAGAATACTCTGTATTTAAGCCTTTTGTAAAAAAAATATAAGTTACAGAGGAAGGCTTTTAAATTAAATCTAGTATTTTGAGATTTAAAAAAAATGTGCCACTCAGTGTGAGGAAATAGGTTCTATTTACATAAATGTGTTAGAAAAAGCTTAGGGTGGGAAGCTGCCACCACAGGGCAAAATTACCTGAGGTTAGGTCACAAGATGGTGTAATGGGATCATGAGTAACTTGTTATATCACCTGTAGGAAATTCCTTTCTATCTGACGCCAATATATATTTCTGTCACAAACTCCACTTGGCCCCCAGACTGTTTGCTTCTTACACACACAAGTTAATGGTTACTCTCTGATTGTTTTCTCCACATTCATGTGTGTAAGATCTTGTTTTCTTCACGTTCACCACGTGAGTAATACCTTGTGAGCTCAATACATATGGAGATGAAACCCCCTGTTTGGGGCTCTTGTCTCCTCCCGGACATTATCCTCTCTCGTATTCAATTTGGCATCTGCCAAATTGATGGACAAGAGAGAACTCCAGACTCATAGTCCATGACAACTCAGTCTTGTGATTTTTACATTTTGGGGCTCCATTTAGTTTCCTGCTAATTTTACCTTTTGACCTGCTCAAACTGTTTTGGTTTTAGCTCCTTCCTGGGGTCCTTTGTGGTATAAAGCAAAGACTTGGAAGTCAGAGCTTAGGCTCTAATCTTGCCTAGGGCTGAGTCATACATTTTTTTGGGAGAAGCTGCTAAACTATTCAGTGGAGTAGCTTTTACATCTGCAGAAAGTAAAAGGAATAATTATGGGTAACTCCTTCAAAAGGTAACTGTGGGTGATAAATCCTAATAGAGAGCTCCGTGCTTCTTTAGGAAGAGATCTGAACTGCTATCCACTTTTCTAAAGTGCATTTTGATAGAAGATTGCTGGGGAAAAGGTTCTCAGAATTCCAGTTCATGATCTCCTCTGAGCCCATTTCTCTCAACAATGCCATCATTCCGTAGAAAGAGACTGCTTATTGAGGCCAAAGCAGACTATAGATTGGGAGTCCAATAGAGATCTTTATATGAGAGAGAGGCTTACAAATAGGGTGCAGGATTTATTATTATAGGTTTTTCAGAGGGAGAAGTGACTGAGTTGAAAGCTAACCAGTCACCTCATTTGTATCCCCAAAGAGCCTTATTTCAGAGGATATCATGAAGTCAGTTTAAAGGTCTGTTTTCTGGGTACACCTACTTAGGGGGGAATAATCTTTTTTTTAAAGGTTATTTATTTATTTTGGAAGAAAGAGAGCTGGAGCAGGGGAGGGGCAAAGAGAGAGGACAGAGAATCCACAGCAGTCTCTGTGGTAGCAGCACACAGAGCCGATGTGGGGCTTGGTCCCATGAACCGTGAGATCACGACCTGAGCTGAGATCAGGAGTTGGATTATTAACTGACTGAGCTACCCAGGTGCCCTTAGATTAATAACCTTTCTGACAGAATTCATTTGTCTGCCCTGTGATGAGACATACACTCCTCTCAGGAGCACCTCTCTGGATTTAGACATTACAACTCAACATGAGGAAAGGCGGTTTCCACTCAGGAGCATCTGAGTGGTGTGTCAGTGATGAGATGGCAGCTGTCTTAAAAGGAGCCAGGGCTTGAGCTTGATTCCATGTCACTTTTCCGTTAGAGGTCTGCTTAAGAGGGAGAACAGGTCAGACTCCAAGGTCATGGGTACACAACCAGTACCTAGCAGCAAGCCATGGAGAGAATAATTCAAAGGAAGTATAATAATAACTACTGAACCAAGTCAGAGCAGAGAAACATTTTACAAGAAACGTGTAAGTACCCAATCTAAATTCACAGTCTGTATGAATATCATAGATGCTGCAGGTTAAAAGCTTAAAGGATGTTAAACTATCATTTGATAATTTCCCTAATTAGACAAACAAACAAACAAGCATGAAAACAAGGTATTAGCATTCCTATTTTTTAGGTGAAGCAAAAAGACTAAACCTTAGGGCAAATAATTTCACAAGAGTAGCGCATCATATAAATCTTGATGTTTCTATAAACATCTTCTTTTATCCATGAACAAATCTTGATATTTCTATAAACATCTTTTATCCGTGAACAAATATATGTATTGTGTGTGGCTAGTATTTGTCAGAATGTCAAATGTCTTCACCATTAGACATGCGTTTTTCTGAATGACCTTGAAAGCAGACACCCAGATGTAGTAAGAAATAAACAAGCTTCTCTTTCCCAGCTTTTAAAACCTCAGCTTTGAGATACATTTGGATTGTCACAGAATTGTCAATTCTGTTATTTTCCTAGGAGAATTTGCCATTGATGAAACCTTATGGACCTTCAAATCATGTATGCATATAAACATATAATGGAGGCATCTTACTCAGTGAGATTGCTTCTAACATATAGGGTTTCATGGAAGACCCTAGAGCCACATGAATTGGTTCAGATACTGGTGGGGGCCTGGTTTTTCTTTTACCTTAATGGGGGCTTTTTATTAGTGCTGACTCCCTCTTCCCTTTAAAAGTGCTTTTTAAACATATTTTTTATTTTTTTTTAACTTTGTTAAGGTATGATTGGCAAAACTGAGAAATATTTAAAGTATATATTGTGGTAATTTGCTGTAAGTATACCTCATGGAAGGAATCCCACCATCTAGTTAATTAACACATTCATCACCTCGCAAGTATCTATTTGATGAGAACATTAATTTCTGTCTTAGAGGATTTTGTTTATGTAATACAATATTATCAACCATTATAGTCACTGTATTGTACACTAGATCTTCATCTTATAGCTGAAAGTTTAATGTACTCTTTTACCAACTTCTCCCTATTTGCCCAACTTAAGCATTTTTATACCTATGAATATATTTAGCCATTATATCCTTACTATTTAATTTTGACATTGTGGATAGTCAGGCTCTCGCCATACATTTCATATGTGTTGAGAAGAATCCACAAAAGATATGTCAGAAAGATAAAGCCATTTGGTTCACAGTAGCTGGTGGCCAGAACTCACACTCATGAATCAGCTGTGTTGCTCTGCTGGAGTGTGGATATTGTCACAGTTTCAGGACCAATAATGAGCAAAATGAATCTTCTTAAAATCTAATTAGCATTTGATTGCCCTTACTCTAATATTTTTCTTAAAAATGAACTTTGAATGCAAATGCCCTTCTATTTGCATATATTATTAAGATAACGAGTGATCAAACTCATCAAACACCTCAATTAAGATACTGTGTTTTTCATCTTTCATAAATGCATACATTGACATTTGATGTCATTGAGAAGAAGAGTTTCAGTGGAAACAAAACCATATTTGAGAGGAGCCCTGATTATTTAACTCCCTCTTGATCCCTTGGTTGCTATTTTTATCAAACTGCTTTTACAGATGCATCAGCTAGTCTGAGGAAACCCAGATGTCAGTGATCCATGGAAAGTATGAATTCTGCACCCTAAATCCACTGCAAATAAGCATGACAGTTAAACATTTTGGAGACAGGAATTGTGATTAATTACTGAAGAAGAAAAGCACACTTAATCAAAATGTCTTTTTGGAGATACTTGTCTTTTTTTTGTAAAATTGCTACATCCACCATAGGGCTCCATGGAAATCACCCAAGCCTGAAACTAATTCAGTCTGTAACATTCCACAGCTGAAGGTAGAGCCAAACAAAATCCATGAGTTAGATCAGTCACCCAGGAAAACCCAGCTCTGGTCTGTGCATTTTCTTCCAAGTGTACATAGTCTGAGTTTTAGTCCAGAGCAACAGTGATGAAATATTCAAGTGATTTGGAATGTTCTCCAGAATCTCAGTTCTCTTACCAAAGTAAAGGAAGAATAAAATCTGTCCTCCATGTACCTCAGCCACAGTGAAGATGCAGTAATGTATATCA
Source organism: Hyaena hyaena (assembly GCF_003009895.1). NCBI lineage: Eukaryota > Metazoa > Chordata > Mammalia > Carnivora > Hyaenidae > Hyaena > Hyaena hyaena. The sequence continues at coordinate 456,229 of NW_024080842.1, read as the reverse complement.
AATGTCCTGGATAGAAGGAAGCCTTGTGTAAACGTTAGATGACTATAAATTGGCTTACATTTTACTCTACACTGATATAGTCAGCTTAGCTCTTTATCTAAATGACTGTATAATAGTGATAGTTAACATATATTACAGATTTGCCATGTGCCAGACACTCTGTTAAGTGCTTTATATGAATTATTGTTTTAAATTCACACAAATCATATGATAATCTTAGCTGTTTGCCTCAATGACTAATCATGATGATTAGCATTTATTACACATTAACTGTATTGTAGGCACTATGCTGAGTACTTTACATGTATTATCATTTTAAATTCTCATTAACTACTACATGACACAGTTGCTATTGTTATTCCCATTTCACAGATGGTGAAATGAGGCTGAGATAAAGTAACTGGTTTTGTTAAGGCTACATAACTTGTGAGTGGTAGACCCACTATTAGGAGTCTAATCTGTTTGGTTTCAAAGCTAATGCTCCGGGCTGGTATGCCACTGCCATCTATCCATTCTCCTTCATTTTTTCTAAATGTCTTAAGATTGTAAATTTTTCTGTTAGAGTTCAGGATCCTTGAGGGCAGGAGAGTTACTTATTTATATGGCATATGTACCTGGTACCCGGTACCCATGATGTCGGCATGTGGGACATGGTCAGATAACTTAATCAACTCTTAAATACTTGAATTTGGGCTAAGCAGTAAAATAGAGGGGTTAGTGTTTATCAGTATCTTACTTCTTAGAAATATAGGAGCCATATAATCCTGTTACTATTATTTCCTACTTGTGGTGACAACTTTTAAAATTAGATTTGAGCTCAAAAGCCAAATTAGTTTCCAACCCCACTGTACATAATGGTCCATAAGTTGCTAGATGAGGCCATTAATATCAGAGGGTGTATTAATTTGCTTGGGTGACTGGGGCAAAGAACTGAGACATTCTCACTTCTTCAGGATACTTCTGGAAAATTTTATGTATTTCCAGAGACATCCACTTAATTTCTAATTATTCCTCATTCTGTTGAAGCTGAGGTGAGATAGTACATATAAATGATAGTGCCTAGTAAGTGCTGTAGTAACACTGAACACTATTAATTGTCTTAGGTTAATATAATCATAATAATTGTGGACTTATAGCAATCAAGTTCTCACTTAAGCTAGTGACAGTAATTTGCTTGTAAAATACACCCATCTTGAATAAAAGAAAATATATCTCTCTAGTTACCCATGAATATACATGAGTTCATATATCTTACCATTCAGGTACTATAGGAATAGCCAAGTATCCTTCTGCTACTCATTATAATACATTGTATTGAGATATACTTTCCAAACAATTCTGCTAGTATGGTATATTTTTCCAACTGCATCTTGAATTGAAAAATATTATATAGATTCTTGAATGTTAATAAATGACTCTATCAGCAATTTATTTTTCAACAGATAGCATCATCTAGAAAAGAGACTTTTCTCTGTATTTTCAAACTACCTTATATAGTAGCCATACAGTATAACTAAGGCTTTGTGTGTGCTTCTTTTATTCTTTCTTTTTAAACCCTTATTTGTCTGTTTGCAACTGGGGAGTTATGAAACTGGTTGTCTGTATTTCATTGTGTATATGTCCAGATAGAGCTGTAAGTTCTTACAGTTACATGCCTTTCCCCCAAAAATTTGTCTTGGTATAAAATAGATCCATATAACCTTTTAACTATGTCATTGACCTTTGCGGCAGAAAAGCCTGAAATGATCATCTACTAAGAAAATAAGACAGGCCCTTAAATCATGAAATAACAATACTGAAAAAAGTAACACGCTGAATATTTGGGGTGGGGTGAATGTTGATTGCCTTTCCTGAGCAAGAGATCCTGGCAGTACTCATCCAGGATACCACATGTATCTGAAATTAGCCTCAATGAGGCTCCGCATAGTTCTCGTTTTTTTCTGGGTTAATTGCTGCCTGAAGGAGTTAGCTAGTCTGTATGCCCCTAAGCTTAGGAGCAAGTGTTTTGGAAAGAAATTTTTAGGAAATTATAATTGTGACATAGCAATTTGGTAAATTGTTAAATAATTGAACGAATGTAATTGTTTAAAAGATCTTAGTGTTTGTACCATGTTCATAATGAATATTCTGGATTTAATGTGTATTCATTCATAAATCTGATGTGTGTCCAGTAATTCAGAAATAGGACCCACCAGCAGGTGGCATTCTGAGGCAAAAATTCACTGAGTGCCACCAGACAGGGTCAATCATTATTGCCTCTTTCAAATCTACCCTGAATTCATTAAGCCTTTAAATTACAATTAATGGCAATAGCATCTTGATTAAGTCTATTCAGTCATACTTAAGTGAATTTACAACTTCACATGTAAAGAAGGAGTTTCTGTGTTCCAGAGTTTCAAAGCTTGTGTCAAAGCACTGCCCAGATCACATTTCTTTTACTAAGAGCATATTTGTTATGTTGAAATGGACATCTAAAGGACATATTTTCCACAAATAAAAGGAAAGAAAAAAACTCAATCTCTTTATTCCCACCTGTAGTCCTTTAATGATGGCTACTTATTAGAAGATAGCCTTCTTTCTCCTCTCCTATATTTATGTTAAGATAAATACAATCACAAAAAATGTCAAATTAAAAATCTGTCAGTAGTGAAGTAGGAGAACAGACAGCACATATACTCTCTTCCAGGAATTAAAAGAAAAGAAAGAAAGAAAGAAACCAACCCTGCACTCTAGCACAGAAAGACTGGGTTACCGATATGAGTTGTCTATTTTAAATGGATTTGTAAACTTAGACTTCCAATGAAAAGTAAAAAAAAAAAAATCCTCTACCAACCCATCAAATAAGAAAGATTTCAGATCCAGATTCATATCTAAAAATCCAAGCCATGCATAGGAAGGAGAGGGCTAATAAAGAAAAGTTTAATTCCATATTTGAGCAAGAAAACAATCTCTGTTGGAAAAATCGATATGAAAGAATCATCATAGTCGCTTACACTGAGGGAGAAAAAAGCAGGCTGGTCCCTCCTCTCTAGATGACCGGAATCCGGTGTTGAGTCCCAGGAATCTGGCTCCCCATGGGCGGTAGCTGAGGAGATGCCGCTCTCCGTGGTGCTGAAGTGTATAGAGCTGGTCAAGTCAGTGGAGTTGCGAAGATGTGAAAGCGCGCTTCGCTGTCCTTTGTGCTGCAATGGTAAAAACTCCCGTTCTGAGGCAGACTCGCCTTACTGTTCTTTTCCTAATCTGGGGGAAATTTCCCAGAGAACATGACGGAGAAGGATCTGTGTATGAGACTGGCATGTGGCGTGGTGATGGGTTGGTATAGTTCCCACCCCTTCTCTCAGACAGTAGCTTTGAAAGGGAGGTAGCAACTCTGTCTTCTACCATAGATCCTCATAATTTCTACCTGCCTCGTCTCATACCCCAGAACAGTGCCCCCCCTCTCTTTCACACACGCACACACATGCACACACACACACACACACACACACACAGTCACCTCAATTATGTAAGGCAGCAGGTTCTGGCTTCTGAGGCAGAATATTAATCTGTTTAAATAAATGAAAAATGAGGAATGAATTGGTTTCCTACCTGTTGTGTCTGTGTGTGTTTACACAGGAAGGGAGTTGAAAACTAAAACCAGAACCTGAAGAATGACAGAAGTAGTTTTTTTTTTGTTTTAAAAATAAGCTTTAAGAAGACTTTGCCTTCTCAGACTGATGCATGGTCTAACTGTATCCTTTTGTTTCATGGTCTTTTAATATTATCTAGAATGAGGAAGAGGTCAGTGGTATAGATCAAGTCTGATGTCAATAACAGAACTTTAAAAGGATTAACTTTGATTTGTAACTTTCCATTTTTTAAAGGAAATTCCTAATGCAAAAATCCTTTTCCTTACAGACCCCACTCCCACCAATTACCTTGTTAACAAATGGTCTGTAATCCTTAACACTAAGAAACACTAAGGTATTTTGATGGCTTCATAGGAGAGAAACCTACTTAACTGAAATATTGCCTGTGTGTGAGAAACCAGGATTACTTCCAGGATCTACCTGTGTCACTTAACAATAAATCAGAGTGCTTATTATTTGAAACCAATTCATGGATTAACAACTCACAGTCTGTGAAGATTGCCTCTGTGTGTAAATGTAATACTTAGGGTTAAATAATTGGCTTATAATATAATGTATTTTGCACAATGACCTCAAATACGGTTGCATTAGTTCATTAATATGCTACTAGCATTTTCTCTGGAAGCAACATGATGTGTTGGGGAAGACCCTGGAATTTTGATTCACTTATTAACTGTGTGACTTTGGACATATACATAACCTAGTTGAACCTCTGTCTCCTCATATATAAGTGGTGGGTAATAATACTTTTTTCCAAATGCATAGTGATAATTAGTTGCAATAACATATACAAAGCACTCATAAGAGTTAGTTAACATTTAAGAGGTGCATAATAAGTTAGAGTGTTTTCTTTCCCTCTTAACTAGAGAAATTAAAGTAATTCTTTATTTACAACTCTCTAAAAGGCTTTACAACAAACTAATCTTATTCCTGCAAGCCTCTGCACAAGTTTTCCAGTGTAACTGATTGTGCTTTATTGAATAAAATACCTTTTTAAAAAGAAATTGCCTTAAAATGAAGACTTTCCTTTAAAAATTTGTTTTGAAGGACAAGATAATTTTATTTTTAATTAGAATCAGGAACAAATACACTGATTCTCTAGAATAAAATGTTAATGAGTTAAGAGCTAGTTATTATCACGTGAAAGTGTAGAGGAAAATATATGAGGCCAGTAAAAGTGTCTTACACAGTCACAAAGTTAGAAGATTAGCTACGACACTGGTAATATTCTTTTGATTGGGATTTCCATCATCATGATTAGTGAAACAGTATAGAATATGATAGTCTTAATTATAAATACTTTCTTAAGACTACTGCATTGTGGCTTTTAGTTGATAATGCTGGAGATGAAGTATTATAATATTGTTTTAAATAAATACCAAAAGAGTATTTTCATGAAATTATGACATGAACTAGGTTCTTGTTTCCACTCATGGTGAGCTCATTAAAAAACAAGTCATATTTTTAAAAGTGTGACAATGAAAGTACAGCAGTTATATATATGGAGGAAATGAGCTAATTATTTTATAGATATATTGACTGAAGACAGGTCAGAATCAGGCCAGATAGCTCTTCAAAAGTGACCAGTTTAGATGATATTTGTGAAGAATCCAGCCTTCAGTGTCCACATTATTAGATCACTTTATCAATTCTAGGGGATCACGATTATACACAACATTTTGTTCAGTGGGTTAGTACTTGTAGTCTAAAAAATGTTACATACATATCAAAATATTTTCAGTATGTAAAACAAGAAGTAATTAGGTTCTCCCTATCAACGATGAAAGTTCAGAAGACTATAGATGTCTGAGATTCCTGGGTAAGATCTTGAGCTTTGTTGGGGTTTTTTTCCCTAGGCTCAGAGTAGAGTTTATACAATTCTAGTCAAACTTCTTGTATTTTAATTCCAAATATTCAATTCCCCAAGTGATCCCTTAGTTTTATCACCTGTGAAATGAAAGTAATAACAGCCTCTCACTTATAGAGTTATAGTGAGGATAAAATGAGACAACTCACATAAAGTGCTTGTAGCAATGTCAGGCACATAGTCAGAGCTCAGGATACATCAGCTTTCATTATTGCTTAACAGCTCATTCGATGACTGAACAGTGAACATATTATTGATCTATGGTTCTCAGACTTTGTGTGCTCTATTGTCACCTCACCATCCTGTTGAAAATATAAAAATACAATTTTCTGGTGCCCCTTCACTAGAGAATTTTCATGTTTTCCTCCAGAACTTCTGGCCATTCTGCTGCGGGAAGTTCATAAGTCGTACTGTGAGGAAACACTGCTCTTGTCCATTGGAAGAGTGATTTGTTTTAGAAACTGAATTCATGCATATGAAAATCTGCTTCAAATGACTGAATCCTTTGGGGCACTTACTCTCTTTTTTCCCTCATGCTAATTTGTTTGGTTATTGACAGACCTGACACTTTCTCCTAGGTAGAAGCAACAGTATAGTAATCAGATTTATTCTGATGTTTTTGATTTAAGAAAGTGATACAGATCAGTCCCACAGGAAAAATAATCTGGTTGAAATTTCAAGAAGCCTCTATGTTAAGCTCATACTCAAAAAACAGTAGGAGATCTCTTTCATCTTGGTTGATGGAAGTACCATTGCAAAGCTTCTCCAGAGTGGGCACAGATGTGATAAAAATCTTGTACTCTAGGCTGTTTTGAAGTCATGAAAACTTGTGACTTTATTCATGAACAGGTGGAGAGTGACTAGAAATGGCACTGTGTGTTAAAGTGATGGTAAGAATATTGCTAATTTAACCCTACTCATTCTATGCATTTTGTAGAAAATTATTTATCTTCTTACTAGGGCTGTAAACTTCTGGATTTCAGTGGTTGTGCCTTTACAGGCTTTATATCAGCTATAATTGGCCAGTACCTTATGGGAAGTTTAAAAAGCAGGAAGAAAGTGGGTGCCTGGGTGGCTCAATTGGTTAAGCGTCTGACTCTTGATTTCAGCTCAGATCATGATCTCACAGTTTGTGAGATAGAGCCTCACTTCAGGCTACACACTGAGTGTAGAGCCTGCTTAAGATTCTCTCTTTCTCCATATACTCCTTTCTCCTCCTAAAAAAAAAAACAAGCAGAAAGTAATGTGAAATAAATAATTATTTATACACACTGATTCCCTTTCAAGGAAGGACTTGCACAGGGATGACAGTCAGCTGATAGACCCCAGCTTTCATATCCTTCAGGGTCTGCTTCAGCTGAAGAGAGCTATCTTACCTGAGGTGACACCTTTTCTTGGGCAGCCTTTATCTGGTGAGTGAACAAGGCAGGAGTATATATGCCATTTTAGAGACACTCTTATAAGGAACACTTACTCCATAACTCACTGCCTTATTGGCCAGATTATCATAGTTTGGTTTCTTCCTCTGCCCAATTCTACTTCCTCTCTCTTCCTTTCAAAAATGTTGATCCCTAATAAGTGTCTTTCACCTCAAATTCAATCTCAGTTTCTATTTCCAGGGAATTGAACCTGCAGTAATTGGTAGTAGGTGTGGTTTCAGAAAGTAGGTAATAATAGGGGGTTTGAAGCTGAATTACCATCTAGCTGGCAATAGAGACCCCTTCACTGGTCATATGTGGAGCACACACAGCTCCTGGAACAAGGTGATGGTCCACATCCTGAACTTTGACTGGTACTGAATTGGGAGGTTGTATTGGTGGAAGAGAATACATTGCATGGGTGATGCATTTGAGACTTACATGAGAAATAATAATGTCAAGTACAGGCTATTGTTAAATGCCATTGATACCCAAGAGAAAGATAATGAGTAATTGTAAGGTTGTGTAATTGGCAGTTGAATTCCACGTGTGGAAGCCAGAGGATCTCTTGGTTGTGTCAAAGCTCTTATCAACTCTAGTGGGATGAAAGAGAAAATCAAGGTCTAAGCCTAGGAATTAATATTTGGGGGACTGAATTTAGAGATGACTAAATGCTGCACCAAAATAAGTCTATCATGCCAAGCACTTTGGTTGGAAAAATCCAAGACTCTGATGGAATTAAGACATCTACATTGGTGTCTCTCAAGATTTTGACCTCCCATATACCTCTGAACTTTTTGAGTCTATATATATGGTCCACTTATCTTTATTAAGAGTTAGCATCCCCACCCCCATCCCCATCTCAGACTGGAAGACTTTATATAGACCTCTCACCCATGAAGTATCATGTGTCTGTCTGTCCCAGGACCCATACCACTTTTTCTGCTGACCACAAGGTTAATTTGTACACAGGATGTGAATTGACTTTAATATCTAGAGACCCATAATACAGCAGAGGATGTTCTGAGCCTGGTAAGGCAGGAAAGGGACAGTGTGCCAAAGGAGCTATAAGAAATAGCCAGCATGTACTAGAAGGAGTCAGACGGGTAGGTGTGGGCCTGGATTCTGAGGATGCTTGATCAAGGGGGCCTGAAATAAAACTTGCATATTAAACAGTTAACTGACTTGGAAATGTTATTTTGAATTACTGGATTTATAATTTTGGTGAGGATCCCAGGAAATGGTATGAGCTTACTACTAGAATGGCTCCTGAAAACATGGAAGAGAACAATGGCTCACATACACAAAGTTCATGACAGAATCTTCATGGCAGAAGATGGAAGAAAGGAAATAAAATGGTTATAGATGTGGAGATTCTGGGATCAGTATTTTTGGCTAAATGGCCCATGAGATGATTATGTTTATGGGGTCTAGAGGATACATCTTTTACCAAAGACGTAAGAAATACAATTGTTAGAACAGCAGTATCATCTAAATTTTCAGTGTAGTTCTTTGTAGGCCAGGGCTGGCAGTAGCATATTCTGGCAGTAGCATGGTCCATTATAGGGCTTGATTCACTGATTGAGGTGGGCATGATAGAATCCTGAAACAATGGAGGCCAGGTGGCAGGACTTAAATATCACAAACCAGGCTGTTGCAGTGAGGTCAGGACTAGTGATAATGGAGGGGCAGTCAAGAGCCCATAGACTAATAGAAATGGTTGGTAGGAAACAGCATCTCTAAGGACAAAATAGATGGATAACTGACTAAGATACTATTTAGTTTATGGTCTAGAAAAATCAAGAAACAATGACTAATAGGCCATGGATGTCTTACTTCAGTAAAAAGTCAAGATCCTCCAAGCATATTATTTAGTGAAAGAAGCCATTCTGAAAAGCCTGCATACTGTACAATTCTAATTATATGATATTCTGGAAAAGACAAAAATATGGAGACAATAAAAATATCAACGATTGCCAAGTGTTGGCAAGGAGGGAGAGATGAACAGAGCAGAGAAAATCTTTAGGGCAGTGAAACTTTTCTGTGTGGTATTATAATGGTGGATACATGTCAATTATATATTTGTCAAAATCCATGGAATATACAACACCAAGAGTGAACCCTAATATAAGCTATGAACTTTGAGTGATAATGATATGTCAATGTAGGTTCATCATTTGTAACAAATATACCATTCTGGCGGAAGATGGTGATAGTGGAGAAAGCTGTGTGGATTTGGGGGCAGGCCATATGGTAACTCTCACTACTGCCTGATCAGTTTTGCCTTAAAACTAAAACTTATTTAAAAAATATAGTCTTCATAAAACAAATAATGATTCTTTGCCCAGTTTCTGGATCTGATCCTATTTCCAGTTCTGGAGGCCATTATTAAAGTGGTGGGCAAATTCATAGAAGATCTAGGTTGCTTACATGGTAAGGATTCCTTAGTCCTTAGTCCTACTTTCATTTACTTGAACAACTTTACACTAGGGAAAAGAACAAAGAGAGAACTCATTTTGAGATCTGTTGAATATCCAGGGACTCAGTGCATCATCATAGTCCTCTTGTTAGAGTGGTGGTATGGAATGACCAGGTAATAAATAGTCATTGAGCTTATAGAAGGTCCACTGGGTCCATGAACCCACATGATGGCCATTCCCCTTAGTCTCAGGATATTAAATGACTTTGGCATACTTGACAGTTGGTGCAATCTCCACATTGGGTCTTAGTCTTCTGTGGTAAGAACTATCACAGCAAGGAAAACAAAGTGGAACTTTTGAAACTATCCCTCACACTCCCAAGACAGCCAAGATAGTAAAGTAAAAAACAGCGTGACACCTGGAGAAGGAAAATAGTGAAGGTTAATGGTACCTTTTGGGATTTAAAGGGCTCAGGGGTTATAGTCCCCAAGGTATCTCTATTTAATTGGTCATTCTTTACTTGAAGAAGCCAGTGTCCCCAGGGTGATAAGTGTAGAGTACTGCAAGTTGAAGCAAATAGTAGCCCCAGTCAAGCCACTGTACTAGATGCAGTATTTTGTTGGACTAGATTAATAGACCTCAAGTATGTCATAATTGTTTTGAAAAATATGTTATTTTCTATCTCAGGTCATAAATGAGGATCAGCTATTTGCATAGAATAGACAGTTTTGCTTGAGAACTTATGTTAACTGACCTACTCATTGTCCTAATATAGAACAAAGAGATCTGGACTGTCTGAGCATACTGCAGAACATCATATTAATTTATTAAGCTGTTGATGATGATATTATGTTGTTTGGACCCAATGAGCAATAGGTTGTCAGCATGCTGGAGGTTCTGGTAAGACACATGTACACCAGAAGATAGGAGGTGAAACCCATGAAGATTGATGGGTTATCTACATCTATACATTCTTTTAGGTATACAGGATTAAGAACATACCAGTACATCCCCTCCAAAATAAAAGACCAATCATTGTGTCTTGTAATCTCTTGCCCAAAGAAAGAAGCACAGTGACTGGTAGGCCTCTTTGGGTTCTGGAGGCAACAAATTGTACAGCTCAGGGTTCTTCTCCAACCTGTATTATAGGAAAGATTGCCATCTTTGAGTGGAACCCAGGGCAGGAAAAGAGTCTATAGTAGGATCAGGTTGTAGTGCAAGCAGCACTGTTTTTGGGCCACACAGTCTGGCAGACCAGATCAGCTTAGGGATTATCACTGGTGGGAAAACATGTCATGTATAGTTTGGGTTGAGCTTCAGTGAAAGAATCATAAAGTGGGCCTTTGGTATTGTGGAGCATGTGGAGAATTCGCAGTGGAGAATTATACCTTTTGAAAAACAACTGGTATGTTACTGGGTCCTGGAAGAGATGGACCATTCAGCCATGAGAGGCTAAGTGATTGTATCTCCAGAGTGATCCATCATGAGAAAGGTTCTGTCAGATCTACAAGTCATAAGGTCGTTTGGACCCAGGAACATTCCATAGGTAAATGGAAGTGGTATATCTGGGACTGAGTAGTAGGGGGACAAGGGAACACAAACTACATGAGCATGAACATGTTAGCTGAGATCCCCATGGAACCCACCACTCTGGCACCAGTGTCCTTTAGTTAGCTTTTATGGAGATTTTAATGTAAATAGGAGAAAAAGCCTGAATTCAATATAGATGAGTTAGCTTAGTGTTTGTGTACATGTCAAAAATGGATGGTAGCTATACTAGAATCTCATTTAAAGTTGGCCTTGAAAGATAAGGTAAATCCTCTCAGTGCTCAGAGGAATGGTGGATCTGGTTAACCCCTCTGCATAGAAAGAGAACTAGCCTGAGGTTAAATATAAACAACATTATGGACAGTGATGAATGGCTTGGCGAGCTGACGGAGCCTGGAAGAATAAAGAATGGAAGATTGTTGAAAGAAAGCCTGGGTTAGAGACATATGATGGACATATGACATGAATTGTGAAGACTGTTGTACTATGTGTTAACATTCACAAGATAGCATTTACCGTAAAAGTGGTACTTAATAACTAAGGAAGCAAAATTACCTATCCAGACTACAGCAGCCAGTCTCTGTCATCACCCACTGTAGTGCTGGTACAATGGGCACATGAAAGATGGTAACAAAGATAAAAAATAGGCAAGAATCCAGTGGCTTTGAATTCCATTTACAAAGGCTTAACTATCTGTGGTCACTCTTGAATGTCCAGTATGTCAGCAACAGAGAACTATGTTAATATGACACCATTACTCAAGTAGACCAAGTAGTCTGTAGGTAGCAGGTTGACTACATTGGACTCATTTCATCCTGAAAGGGTTATTAGTTTATTTTCATATGTCTTACAAGAATGGGCATGTATTCTGGGTGAGTTTGCCTTTCTTGTCAATATAGTCTCAGCCAGCACTACTACCCAAGAGCTTATAGATCATTTGATTCATTGACATGGAAACCTGTGTAAGGTTGCCTCAGACCAGGGGACCCACTTTATAGCAAAAAGGTTCATGAGCGAATCTATGGCCATGAGATTCACTGGCCATATCACATTCTACTCCACTCAGAAACTACTAGCCTAATAGATCATTGGAAACCATACCATCTTTTAGAATACTCTATATGAATGAATCAATCAGTGACTTTTATCTGGTGTGTCCCCAGTAGGAAGAATACATGGACATAGTAATCAAGGGGTGGATATAGTGGTGACTCTACTTACTATCACTCTCAGTGACCCACTGAGAGTAATGTGTTTCCTTTCCCATAATTATAGGTTCTTTTGGGTTATAGATCCTGCTCTCCAAAGTGGGTATACTGTCTGAAGGGGGCACATTGAAGTCCCATTGAATTATAAGCTTCATTTGTCACTTGTCACTTCATTTGTCAACCTCCTTATGTTCAAGGCTCAAAAATAAGATGAGTCACTCTCTGGACGAGGTGGTTGATCATTTGGAAGAGATGGGGCTGCTGTTACACAGTGGAGGCAGGGAAGAATATAGTGGAACTCAATTGATTCATTTGGGTGTATCTTAATACTCCCTTGCCCAATTGTGACTATATATGGGTTGCTAAAGTGACCCTAGCCAAAGGGCTTGGTGACAAGGCTCAGATCTTTAGGGCTGAAGGTCTGGGTATCACTAATGAGTAAGTAGACAGATTAGCAGTGTTGGTCGCTAATGGTTAACGAAATCTAAAAAGGATAGTGGAAGAAAAAGATAATGAGTATTACTTGGGACTCTGAGACCCACTTCTGCTTTAGGCACTGTAGTTATCTCACTAACATCTCTCTCCTAAGCTTCTTTTATGAAGAGAGGCACACCAGACACCTGGAGAAGGTCTCTTCCATCCTTTATAAGGGAGAAGGAGACTGAGGTAGAAAAAGAGGTGGGGGGCACCTGGGTGGCTCAGTTCACTAAGCCTCCGACTCTTGGTCTCAACTTAAGTCATGATCTCACAGTTCGTGAGTTCAAGCCCTGCATCAGGCTCTGTACTAACAGTGCAGGGGCTGCTTGGGATTCTCTCTCTCTCTGCCTCTGTCTCTGTCTCTCTCTCTTTCTCTCAAAATAAATAAAACGTTAAAAAAGAGCAAAACAGATGTGCCATCCTGCTTCACCTCAAGAAAGGGGTTGCTGCTCAGCTGAGAGTATAATAATCCACAAGCATATTTCATTTTCTTCATAGTCTACCTCAGTTTTAGAGACCAACCTTGTCTGAGCTCACATCTTTGTTGGGGAATCCTGTGTCTGGTGATTAATTAAGAGGGGAATGTACCAACCAGTATGGCACGCCACAAGACCATACTCACTTCACAGAACCCTACCAGTTGGGCCAAAGTTTGATCAAGCCTGCATTTTCCCTCTATCTAGTTCTACTTCCTTCCCTTCAGAAGTCTCGATTACACATAAATATCTCCTACCCCAAACTCTCTGTCTGATCTGTTTCTGGAGAAGTCTGCCTGCAACAGATGACTTACAGGAATATGTAAAATACAAAACAAATTAGAGATAGACAAAAAAAGAATAGGATAATAGTAAGGATAGGGTCATAAACTACTTGATTTAAGCTAATATGCAGATATTTCTTTTGAGTCCTATCCACAGGCTATAGACAGGATCCACATTTTCTAGAAGCCAGAGTGAAATAGGTAACTAGTGGAAACCATGTGTTCAAAGGAAGGACAAAAATTCCTCATCCTAAGAGCAGATGAATTTTTTTTCTGAGAAAGGACACTGTATAATGAAATGAACAACCTTAACAATTACAATTGTGCTGCATGGTTAACTAGATGGCATAGTGCCATCTGTTACATTTATTTCAAATGGAATTACAATCAATCACATTATCCTAAGCAGGTTTATTGTTTGTCAGCCACAATCTGCAGGCTCTGGATCAGTGGGCATGTATTAGTCATTGCAGCCAGATATCCAAGGGTATTTGGTTAAGATGGTTTTACTGGAGAATGGAGTATGCAGAACCACAATGACTAATGGTGCCTCACACACGAATGTTGTTTATTTCATCCTCCTTTGCACCAGGATGCTTTGGCTTGAGCTGATTTTTTTTCTCCTTTTGATTCTTCCCCCAAACGGTGGTGCTACCCAGTGTAGCTGAGGACACTTGCAACTAGGAGAAGGGGGGAAAGAAGAGGGGAGGAAAGAAAAGAAATAAGGGGAATAGGAAGGCCCTAGAGAATCTTCCACCAGAACTCTTTTCTGAGTACCTGAATCACGAGTCGGCAAGGGGTATGATTTGGAGCCCTTAATTTTCTAGGAAATTGAGTAGAGATACATGATTGGTTTCCTTATGGGAAAGTGATCTTGTCTCATTGGATTAATTCTGACAGTAAATCATTCCTTCAAAAGTAAAAATATTTCTTTTATGGCAACTATCATATATTGGGGCTATATTTGGATTTTGCTAGGTTAGGATGTATAGGTAATTATTGTAATGGATTTCTTAAGGTATAAAATAGAATGTTACATTTATTAAAGTTCATATTTCTAAAAAACATTACATTAAAATAAAACACCAAGAGATGAATGTATTATTGAATATAAATTTTATTCCCCTGATTCACACATTTGAATTAAAAGCATTATTTGTTCTTTTGAGTATGTCATACAGTCTAGATTTTATATTATGATTGGTAGGTATATGTACATTTCAAATTCTAAGACATATAAAAAGTTTTTAAACCAATATTTAATAAAGCTTAATAACTTTTAAAATAAAGCAGATCACTTTCTTTAAAAATGAAGCACATAGAAAAATTATAAAGGATAAAAAAAATTTTTGCTTCCTCTGAAGAGAGTATTTATATAAACTTCTACATTCATTGTGTATGGCTTCTAATTTTTTTAATGCAAATTTAATGTTTTAAGTTAAAATTTAAGTATCTTTTGTGAATTTGTTTTCAGTTATGTTTGATCTCAATTTCAGTTTCTTGGATGTTTCTTATTTCTGCAAGGCTAATTCTGTTTTAAACTGAGGGCAGATGGGGTGGGGGGAGGGGAATGGGAGTGACGGGCATGGAGTAGGGCACTTGTGGGGATGAGCACTGGGTGTTATATGGGAACCAACTTGACAATAAACTATTTAAAAAAAAAATTTCTAGTTCCAGCCCTGCATTCTTAATTTCCTCAATCCTGCTTCATGCCGAATACATATATAATGAATATTTTTACTGATCTAGATTATTTTCAGGACAGATGATTGAACTATAAGAAGATTGTATTACAGTCTGTCTTTAAATCCATATATACCTTTTAAAATTTACTGAGAGGAATTTGGCTACTGAAGTATTAATAAGTTACATGGTATCTTCTTGGAATTCATTTTAAGGACAAGGTAAAGAATTTTTATTAACTTTTTCAGGGAGTACTGTGCTGCCCCTTTGTCCTCAGGGCAAGTCTTGCTCCTCTCCCATCTCTGTTCTGTTTTGCAAGAGAGCTAAACTCTGTAGGAGGCATGCCCCAAGCTCCCAATTAAATGACTTCCATCTGAATTTGGCCAATAGGAACCACTGATGGGAGATCACTGATGGGAGATCGGAGAGCAGAAAGAAAGAAAATCTCTCTCTATATATATTTAAGCAGCAAGTGCAGCTCCTGTAGTCTTCCGATCTCATTGGACAGATAGTCATGATTCCTGCATTTACTTGGTGGCTCTAAACCCAGGGCTTCAGGAACAGTTAGTTCCTTCTCTCTTCGCTACTTTAGTCCAGGGCTGATGGTGGTTTCCTGTGGTTGTCAGTCTTTGAGCTTGTTTGGCTCCTCAGCTGTCCATCACTCATAAAACGAATTCTGTGCCTCAAATTTCCTCTGTTTGGAAAATACGGACTTATATTTTATTTTTTAAAGTTTATTTATTTTGAGAGAGAGAGAGAGAATGAGAATGAGAATGAGCAGGGGAGGGACAGAGAGAGAAAATAGCAATCAGTCTCTGCGCTGTTAGTGCAGAGCCAGACATGGGGCTCAGACTCAAGAACCCTGAGATTATGACCTGAGCTGAAATCCACAGGTGGATGCTTAACTGACTCAGCTGCTCAGGTGCCCTGGAAAATATGGATTTTTAAAATAAATGCTTTGGGGACAACTGGCTAGTCATTTGGGGAAAAAAATGTTTTCATATCTTGTACACATTGCTTTCATATCTTGTACACATTGCAAGATCAAATTCCAAGTGGATCAGAGATCTAAATGTAAAAAACAAACGTGGCTGATTTATCTGTTGACCTCAGTATGAAAAACTTTCAAACTATAGTCCAAAGTCCAGAAACAACAAAAGAAAAGATGGCTTCTATCAATCATATAAAAATAAATAAAATATTTTTTTACATGGCAGAACACTACATGCAAAGTCAAAAGACCTATAGTGAATAAAGAATTCCAGGGGCCTCTGGGTGGCTCAATCAGTTAAGCCATCTGATTCTGTCCTCGCTATTAGCAGAGAGCCTGTTTGGGATTCTCTGTCTTCCTCCTTCTGTGTCCCTCCTTCCCCCCTCAAAATAAATAAATAAAACTAAAATAATTTCTTAAAAATCAGTAAAAATTTTAAAATGTGATATATAATGAATAAAAACTATCAAAAGAATTCACAAAAAATATAAAACAGCCTTTAAATGACAAAAAAAGGATATTCATCCTTACTCAGAATAAAATGTCAGTGAGAACTTTACTGAGAGACCATTTCCGTCAATCAGATGGATAGAAAATCCAAAATCTAGGTAACACATTTGTCAAGGTTATGAAATTCAGATACTTTTACACATTTCTGCTGGAAATACAAAATGATAACAACCCTTTTGTAGGGGATTTGATGATATTTAACAAAAATTATATATGCATTTACCTTTTGACCCAGAAACTCTATATCTAGAAATTTGCCCATAAATATGAAATAGCATATGTGCAAGGTCTTCATTCAAGAATAAGTTATAGCAACAAAATATTGCAGTCATTCTAAATGATGTCTCAAAGGGGAGTGGTTGATTTAAATACAGTGCTCCATACAGTTGTGTGTGGAGTAGCCAAAGAGGAAGAGTAAAGCCGCTTTCCGTGAGTCCAGGATACAGTGGTGTGCGTATCTATTTATCATGTAAAAAAGAAGTGGAGCTTGCTTATTCTTGCAAAGTGAAACAGGATATATCAACAAAAAATGAATGAAAATATTTACTTACAAGGTATTTACAGAGAGTGTGTAGGATATAGGGGTGAATGTGAGATTTCCTTTAGTAGACCATTTTTTATATAGTTTTAGTTTTGAACCATGTAAATATCTTAAAGGTTAAAAAATTCACAAAAACGCGAAAAGACAGACATTAAATTTTATTTCAAACAGAAAAATAACCCAACTGCATTTCAAATTGATAATAATCACACAGAGAAGAAAAATTAAGTCCAGTAACTTTGGGCTTATAGGGCTTTGACAATACACCCTAAATAGAATATATTATGAAGTCAAATAGAGCTGCAAAGAACGATTAACATTTGCTTAGCAGCTTTGTTCTTGGTAGTGGCTTGGGTGGTGTAATTGTGAAACTGTTTCGTTTGCATAATAGGATATAGTAAGTGAGTAAATATATTAATGTTTTTGGGAAGCAGAGTTTTTACATTCCTAGGTGGGGACAAAGGATATAGATAGGGTTAGATTTCACATGAGACCTCAATACAGGCTCATTATATATGTATATAGATTGATAGATACCATGGACACACATGTATACTTCCTAGCTCTGTTCACTGAAAGAGCTTTAAGCAAATCCACTTCAGTAGTAGTGAGTGCACTTAGTGCCTGGGTCTGGATTTCTAAATACTAATCACCACTTAGATGCTTCTTAGAGAAATGGTTATGCTAAGGCCCAGAGCAGGGAATTTACAAGGTAAGCCTGAAAAATCTCATGTCAAAAAGCAAGTAAGTGCACAAAGACTAATGGGTTCATTAAAAAGAAAAGTACAAGAGCCGGCTTATTACAAGTTACACATTAAAAAGAATAATGACCATTGATTATAAAAGGTTGAGTAAAAACTGAATTCATGAGTTCATAGTGAGGAGATGGGCAGGGGAGACATTGAGAGATGAAGAGAGAGAAGAAAGTTCTTTTTATAAAAGAATACTAGCCAATGTAGATGTAAATGTAGATGCAGTAACACAATTAGAAAATCCACGTTGCACATCATGTAATCTCTTAATAAGTATCAATTAATTATCAGTTATTCCAAATAGAATGATCAATGGCTGCTGGAATCATTGAGTTAAAGACTGTTGGGGAGCAGGATATTTACGTGGTCTCAAAGTATCACCCCAGAGATTATTTGAGCTAAAGGAAAATATGTTTTTAAAATGGACATATCTGATGTTGTATACCTTAACCAAGTAATCATACTTGGAATATCTTAATGTGGGATAATCTAACATTATGTGCCTCCCGAAGTAATGCAGGAAGACGTACAAAACATCATCTAGGTAGTATATTTGCTAAAAAATATTTAATGTAAATCTTAGGTCAGTTTTGGTAAGTAGTGTTTTTTGAGGAATTTGTTCATTTCATCTAAGTGGTCCAATTTGTTGGCATAAAACTTATGTAATATTCTTTCATTATCCTTTCAAGATCAGTAACTTTTTCAATGATGTCACCTCTTTTACTCATAATATTGGTAATTTGTGTCCTCTTTTATTTCTTGATCATTCTTGGTGTTTATCAATTTAATTATTTTTCAGAGGAATTTTCTCTCTTGCTTATCTGGTTTCAGTTTTATCAATTTCTATCTCCGTTTATTATTTCCTCTTTTCTGTTTACTTTGGGTTTGGCTTGTACCTTAGGTCACTGATTGAAGACCTTTCTTATTTTCTGATATAGGTTTCAAAGTTATAAAGTTTCCTTTAAGCAGTGCTTAGCTATATCCCACAAATTTTGAGATATTATGTTTTCAATAACTTTCAGTTTATTTTTTATTTTTTTCTTATAATTTCATCTGTGACTTATGGATTACTGACATGTATTGCTTAATTTCCAAATATTTAGGGGTTTTTCTAAGTATCTTATTGTCTAATTATCTTTTTGCTAATTTAATACCAGTGCAGTCAGAGTACGCCCTTTGTAAGACTTTATCCTTTCACATTTTTGAGACTTGTTTTATGGCCCCACATATGACCTATGTTGGCAAATGCTGCATATATACTTAAAAAGATTGTGTTTTCTCAGCTGCAGTGAAACCTGAATCTAATGAGGAAAATAACTGGCATATATAGAATCTGGTTAATTCTAAAAGGTAACTGGTCTTTATAAACGTTAGGGTCATAGAAAACATAACACACAAAACATGGCAGACTTGTGTAGTTTCAGAAAAACTAAAGAAGCGAAAACAACACAGAGAAGTTTGTGGACCTTGAATAGATCTTGGATCAGGAAGTAAACAAAAAAAAGAATAAAAGGCATTTTGGAAACATTTGAAGAAATTTAAATATCAGATGAATAATACATGATCTTTTTTTAGTGTACATTATTTATTTAAATTCAAGATAATATACAGTGCAGTATTGGTTTCAGGAGTAGAACCCACTGATTTATCATTTACATACAACACCCAGTGCTCATCCCAACAAATGCCTTCCTTAATGCCTATCACTCATTTAGCCCATCCCCCCACCCATCTCACCTCCAGCAATCCTTAGTTTGTTTTCTGTATTTAAGAGTCTTTTATGGTTTGCCTCCATTTTTATCTTAATTTCCCCCTTTCCCATATTTTCATCTGTTTCTTAAATTCCACATATGAGTAAAATCACA
Organism: Hyaena hyaena; assembly: GCF_003009895.1. NCBI lineage: Eukaryota > Metazoa > Chordata > Mammalia > Carnivora > Hyaenidae > Hyaena > Hyaena hyaena. Next base: position 436,560 of record NW_024080842.1, on the reverse strand, counting down.
TGACACTTAACCTTTCTCTGACTTATTTCACTTAGCATTACACACTCTAGTTCTATCCATGTTATTGCAAATGGAAAGATTTTATTCTTTTTGATCACCAAGTAATATTCCATTCATCAGTAGATGGACATTTGGGCTTTTCATAATTTGGCTATTATTGATACCACTGCTATAAACATTGGGGTGCATGTGCCTCTTCAAATAAGCATTTTTGTATCCGTTGGATAAATAATTAGTAGTACAATTAACGGATCCCAGGGTAGTTCTATTTTTAATTTTTTTAAAATAGTTTATTGTCAAGTTGGTTTCCATATAACACACAGTGCTCATCCCCACAAGTGCCTTCCCCTATGCCCATCACCCTCCTTCCCCTCCCCCCCACCCCCATTAGCCCTTAGTTTGTTGTCGGCATTCAAGAGTCTCTTCTCTCATGGTTTGCCTCCCTCCCTCTCCTCAACTGTTTTTCCCTTTCTTCTTCCCCATGGTCCCCCGTTAAGTTCCTCCTAATCCTCCTATATGTGCTTCTGTCCTTCTCTGCCTGACTTATTTCGCTCAGCATAACACCAAGTTCAATAAAGTTGTGCCTGTGTTCTCTTCTAGGATTTTGATGGTTTCCTGTCTCACATTTAAGTCTTTCATCCATGTTGAATTTATTTTGGTATGTGGGTAAGAAAGTGGTCCAGTTTCATTTCTCTACATGTCATTGCCCAGTTTTCGCACTACCATTTTCTGAAGAGACTCTTTTTTCCATGGATACTCTTTTCTGCTTTGTCTAAAGTTAGTTGGCTATAATTTTGTGGGTCCATTTCCGGGTTCTCTGTTCTGTTCCATTGATCAATGTGTCTGTTTTTGTGCTAGTACCATATTGTCTTGATGATTATAGTTTTATAACACAGCTTGAAGTCCTGAATTGTGATGCCTCCAGCTTTGGTTTTCTTTTTCTGTATTACTTTGACTCTTTGAGGTCTTTTCTGGTTCCATACAGATTTTAGAATTGTTTGTTCTAGATCTGTGATGAGTGCTGGTGTTATTTTGATAGGGGTTGCATTGAATGTGTAGATTGCTTTGGGTAGCATAGACATTTTGACAAATTTGTCTTCCATTCCATTAGCATGGAATGTTTTCCATTTCTTTGTGTCTTCTTCAATATTTTTTATAGCTTTCTATAATTTCAGCATACAGATATTTTTACCTCTTTGGTTAGGTTTATTCCTAGGTATCTTTGGTTTCTGGTGCAATTGTAAACGGGATTGATTCCTTGATTTCTCTTTTGCTGCTTCATTATCGATGTATGGAAATGCAACCAGTTTGTACACTGACTTTAAATCCTGTGACTTGGCTGAATTCATGTATCAGTTCTAGCAGTCTTTTAGTAGAATCTTTTGGGTTTTCCATGTAGAGTATCATGTTGTCTGCAAAGATTGAAAGTTTGACTTCTTCTTTGCCAATTTGTATGCTTTTTAAATCTTTTTGTTGTCTGATTGTTGAGGCTAGGACTTCTAAAACTATATTGAATAACAGTGATGAGATTGGACATCCCTGTCGTATTCCTGACCTTAGGGGAAAAGCTCTCAGTTTTCCCCCATTGAGGATAATATTAAGTGTTGGTCTTTCATATGTGGCCTTTATTATGTTGTGGTATAGTCTCTACCTTCTTGAGAGTTTTTATCAAGAAAGGATGCTGTATTCTGTCAGATGCTTTTTTAAAAATATATATATATTGAGAGGATCATATGGTTCTTTTTCTTTTATTAATGTGGTGTATCACATTGATTTATAAATACAGAAGCAGACCTGCATCCCAGGAATAAATCCTATTTGATCATGGTGAATAATTCTTTCAATGTACTGTTGAATTTGATTTGCTAGTATCTTGTTGAGAATATTTGGATATAGGTTCATCAGGGATAATGGCCTGTAATTCTCCTTTTTAGTAGGGGCTTTGTCTGGTTTTGGAATCAAGAAAATTCTGGCTTCATAGCATGAGTTTGAAAGCTTTCCTCACCTTCCTTCCTTCCTTCCTTCCTTCCTTCCTTCCTTCCTTCCTTCCTTCCTTTCTCTGTCTCTCTCTGTCTCTGTCTCTGTCTCTGTCTTTCTCTTCCTCCCTTCCTCCCTCCTTTCCTTCCTTCTTACTGGAACAGTTTGAGAAGAATAGGTATTAACTCTTCTTTAAGTGTCTGGTAGAATTTCCCTGGAAAGCTATCTGGCCTGGGACTCTTGTTTGTTAAGAGACTTAGGATTACTGATTCCATTTATTTGCTGGTTATGAGTCTATTTGAGTTTTCTATTTCTTCCCATTTGAGTTTTGGTAGTATGTGAGTATCTAGGAATTTGTCCGTTTCTTTCAGATTTTCCAGTTTGGTTGGCATATAATTTTTCATAGTATTCTCTAATAATTGTTTGTATTTCTGTGGTGTTGGTTTGATCTCTCCTCTTTCATTTGTGATTTTATCTATTTGGGTCCTCTCTCTCTCTCCTTTTTCGATAAGTATGGCTAGCGGGTTTTCAGTTTTGTTTATTCTTTAAAATAACCAGCATTTAGTATCATTGATCTGTTCTACTGGTTTTTGTTTGTTTGTTTCTGTATTATTTATTTCTACTCTCATATGTATTATTTCCCTTCTTCTGCTGGTTTTAGGCTTTATTTGCTGCTCCTTTTACGCGTCCTTTAGGTGCAAGGTTAGGTTGTGTGTTTGGGACCTTTCTTTCTTCTTGACATAGGCCTGAATTGCAATGTACTTTCCTCTTGAGACTGCTTTTGCTGTATCTCAAAGGATTTGTTGTGTTTTAATTTTCATTTGCTTCCATGTATTTTTAAATTTCTTCTTTAATTTCCTGGTTTACTCATTCATTCTTTAGGAGGATGTTCTTTAACCTCTGTGTATTTGAGTGCTTTCCAAATTTTTACTTGTGGTTAATTTCAAGTTTCATCGTGTTGTGATATGAAAATATGCATGGAATGTTCTTGATCTTTGTGTACTTGTTAAGGGCTCACTTGTGACCCAATATGTGACCTCTTCTGGAGACTGTTTCATGTGCACCTGAGAAGAATATATATTCTGCTGTTTCAGGATGAAATGTTCTGAATATATCTGTTAAGTCCATCTGGTCCAGTGTGTCGTTCAAAGCTGTTGTTTCCTTGTTGGTTTTCTGCTTGGATGATCTGGCTATTGTTGTAAATGGAGAATTAAAGTCTCCTACTTTTATGGTATTATTATCATCATTGAGTTTCTTTATGTTTGTTAGTAATTGATTTATATATTTGTGAAGTTTCAAGTTGGGGGCATAAATATTTACAATGGTTCAATCTTCTTGATGGATAGGCCTCTTAATTACGGTATAATGCCCTTCTTCATCTCTTGTTATGGTTTTGTTTTAAAATCTAGTTTCTCTGATGTAAATATATGGCTATTCTGGCTTTCTTTCAACTTCCATTAACATGATAGATGGTTCTTGATCCCTTTATTTTCAATCTCCAGATGTCTTTAAGCCTAAAATGAGTCTCTTGTAGGAAGCATATAGATGGATTTTTAAAAAATCTATTCTGATACCCTTTGTCTTTTGATTGAAACATCGAGTCCATTTATATTCAAGTGTTTCTTGAAAGATATGAATTTAGTGCCATTGTGTTATCTGTAGAGTTGGTGTTTCCGGTTCTGTTCTCTGGTTCTCTGGTCCTATGTAATCTTTGTTGCCTTGGTTGTCTACTTTTTTTCCTCTACCCAGAGAGTTGCCCTTAAAATTTCTTGCGGGGCAGGTTTGGTGGTCACGAACTTCTTTAGTTTTTGTTTGTCTAGGAAACTCTTTATCTCTCCTTCTATTATGAATGACAGCTTTGCTGGATAAAGAATTCTTGGCTATGTATTTTTCCCATTCAGCACATTGAAAACTTTCTGCCACTCCCTTCCAGCCTGCCAAGTTTCATTGGACAGCTCTGCTGCTACCCTGATGTGTCTACCCTTGTAGATTAAGACCCATTTGTCCTGGGTGCTTGCAGAGTTCTCTCTTTATCTTTGTATTTTGATATGCTTTGTTGTTGACCTGTTTTTGTTGATTTTGAGGGGAGTTCTCTGTGTCTCTTGGACTTGAATTCCTGTTTCCTTCCCCAAATGAGTGAAATTCTCACCTATAATTTGTTCAAGGAAACCTTCTTCCCCTTTTTCCTGCTCTTCTTATTTTGGGACTCCTGTGATATGGATTTGTTTAGTTTAGGGAATCGATTAGTTCTCTAAGTCATTCCTCATGATCTAATAAATTCCTTTCTCTCTGTTTTTCAGTTTCATTATTCCATAATTTTATCTTCTATATCACTTATTCTCTCCTCTGCTTCTTCCATCCTCATGTCACTATATCCAGTTTGTTTTGCATCTCAGTTATAGCACTTTTTAATTTCATCCTGACTAGTTCTTAGGCCTTTGGTATCTCCAGCAAGGGTTTCTCTGATGTCTTCAATGCTTTCTTTCAAGCCCAGCTACTATTTTTATGACTGTCATTCTAAATTCTTGTTCAGATAAATTGTTTATATCTTTTGAGCAACTCCCTGGCTATGATTTCTTTTTGACGTTTCTTTTCGGGAGAATTCCTCTGTCTTGTCATTTTGGCTAAATTTCTGTCTTTTGCATGTTTTAAAAGCTTGTTATGTTTCCTGCACCTGAGAGTAACTGATGTATTAAAAAGGGATCATATATTTTTCAGGGCCTGGCACTTCAGGAAGTGTTTCTGGTGTATGCCACATGTACTCTGCTGTTGAGTTTTGGCTGCTTTCTCTGATCAGTCCTCTGCAGAGCTCCTCCTTGCTTGCATTGGTGGAGTATTTGGACCTTTAACTAGGTGTCATCTGATTTGTTTGTTGACATACCCCTCGTACCTGCCAAGATGTCTTCCACCAACTGTGAAGATCCTTTTGCCACTCTGCAGATCAATTTTCTGGGTGTTACAAGTGATCTCACCTTAATATAGCTGTATCTGAGGGATGAGGAAACCCCAGGGTCCCCATACTTCTCCACCATCTTAACTGCTTCCCCCTCACCAACAGATGACCTTATTAAATCTTTTTGGGTATGGTTAATGCATTTCCAGTATGTAAGAATGTCTTTATTTTCTAGAAATGGATGCTGAAGGGTTCAGTGATGAAGTATTTAGGCATGATGTCTGCAACTTATTTTAAAATGGCAGAGAGAGAGACAGAAAGAGAGAGGGAGAGATTCAGTGTGTGAACAATTAGTAAATCTAGGTAAAGGAAATGGGGGTATTTTATTATTCTTTAACTTTTCGCTAGGTTTGAAATATCTCAAAATAGTAAATTGAGAGGGAAAAATCTCCCTCTTGGTAGATATTTAGGATAATTTTCTTGATTCTTAGTTAGACCCTACTCATATAAGCACTAGGCACATTGATTTAATGGTCAGTACAACCAGCACTATTATTACCAACACTGTTTTGCTGGACCATAGGAAAAAAAAAATAAGGTTAAATAATGTTTCTGGTGTTGCAACAGTAGTAAAAGCGGTAAGAGGTGGTTGAAGGACTTAGACCTGAGTGATGAACTCCACAGCCTGTGTTCTAATCCTCTATTCTGCCTTTTTCACAGTTTAGCTCCCCAGGTGCTTGAATTCCTCTTTTCTTTTCTTTTCTTTTTTTTTTTTCTTTTTTTTGGTCATAATGCTTTTAATGCTTTTATCTTCCTTTGCTTAATAAATGTTTTCTCTAGAGGTAGACTACAGTTTAGTGCTGCCCATTCCATATTGGGCTTATGACAGTCAAAGCAAAAACTTCACTGGGCGAAGTTCAACAAGTATGAAAGAATTGATTCAAGCCTACTGCAATAAGAGGAGAGGCTAGACCCCAACCTTCCTTCTCTAGTGACACGTGGGGCTGGCTCGTTTTAGCAGCTGGAATGATGGGTGGGGAGGACCTTCGGCCATGTGTGTTTGCTAATTGGCCTTCCCCAAAGTAAACTTTCTGTATCCTTGTGACAGGAGATTTACAACTTTGAATAGGGTGTCCATGGGACATTAGGCTCCTATCTTCTCACAGAAATGCTATCTACCTTGATATTTACTTTTCAAAGAGATGGCTCCCAGGCCCTTTTGGAAAGACTTGACAGAATTGTAAAACTGGTGAGAAGGTATTTAACAGATTAACATCTCAAAGACACAGAGAGAAAGGATTTACAGTTATATGTTTTCTAAAGTTAAATGCTCTAAGAAAAGGGAAGGCTGCCTAGCATTTAGTCAAACTAGGGGAAGGCTAGGGCCATTTTGATCTGAGCTGACAGGTTTAGAGAGGTCTTCCTGAAAGATGTGCAACTTCTGTCTCCCACCGCAGTCTTCACTCCTGACTTGGTCTTAACCTGCTCATGACTCCAGACAAATCCTTCTTTTCCTTTAGAAAATACTAGTGCTTTCCTTCCCCTGCTTCTACTCACCTTTCTTCTTCTCACCTTAGTTCTGCTGAATATTCCCTTTACAGACCCATGATTCCCCCTCTCACTTTATTCCTGAACTTCTAATCCTTTTTTCACATCTTTGTTTCTAGGGATAGATCCTTCTAGGGATACACCCTTCTGGTTCTCTGTGGGTCTGACTCTCATTGTACTCCCAGGAAAAAGTAAGTAGGGCTACACCACTGCACTAAAGAGTCTGGCTCTCCTCAGATTTTCATAAGAGGTAATGACTGGGAAGATTTTCCCTAGTGTTACGGCAGTAGCAGAGTGAATTGGTGATGGGCAGGAGTTATGGAATCAGTGAGATGTGGGGCCCAGATGTGCAATTTGCTGTGTCACTTTGAGCAAGTCTGTTAACATCTATAAACTTCAGTGCAGGTATTTACAAAATAGGGGTATTGAATATGGTACTAACCTTAAGTGTTAAGTAAGGTAATGACTGTAAATCCACAGCCAAATATTTAGTAACTAATCAATATTTCTTTTGATGGGGGGGGGCAAACACTAAGTTTCACCCTACATAATGTCAAGAGCTGCTTTGAGAAGATCTAAGGTAACATTTTCTCAGGTAGAGGATCTGAGTACTTCCTTTAAGAGTCAAATCTGCCCTCAAAAATGGGTGTAGTGAATTTGTTATGTCAACCAAGCTAAAACTACATTTCCCAGAATTCCACTCCTGAACAATTCCCAGTCAGTTGGACCATCAGAGGCATTTTGCAGGAGATGTGGCAGGTGGAATTGAAGCAGAAGCCATATTTTTTATGCTGGAAGGTCAGCACAGGGCACAAGGTGTTGCTGCAGCCTCCTACATGTTGTCACATCTGGTAGATGATCTGCTGGCTCACCTCCAGCTCCTCCTGCATTTCTGCCTTCAAGCTTCTCAGATTCTTGGATAAAACCTGTGCTTAGCTTTGTGGTGAAGGATGCCAGCTTCCCCCGCAGGATACTGCCGTCATCACAGTGGGAGCCTGGAGGCAGGGAAAGACTGCAGTGGGTACTATTCTTCTCTAGGCTTCATAGCTTCCAGTTTCCCCTCGCTGCCCCTGTTGCCCATCTGTCTGCTCTTCCTGATGGCCTTGTCTGCAGATTCAGCCTCCAACACCAGAAGCAGGTGGAATAGTTTCTCATAGATTCCTCAGCCTGCTCCACTGGTTATGTAAAGTCAAATCCGTGTGATTCATCTTTTACAATATCTGATTTGTCATAGTGATTTTGCTTTATGATTGAGCCTGGTCAGACATAATAGATAATAAGTTTTGTCAGAGAGCTGTATAGCTCAACCTTGATGTCTCTGAGTTACTAGGATAGTTGCAGTAAAAAAAAAAAAAAAAAGACCATTTCCTGGGGAATAAGAAATAAGGCTCTGTGCCTGGGTCTTTTAAGTTCTTCCCTGTGGAGTGTGTGTGTGTGTTTCCCATTTCTAATTCCTTTGAATCAGACTAATTCTAGGGTGATGTTTTCATTCCATCAACGATTACAAGTTATAATGATAGCCTTTCCTAATGTAGTGACAAAATATCACATAACTTTGCAGATGTTACTTGGGTAATTTCTAATCTAGGCATTGAATGATTTATAGAATCAGTGTGTGCCAAACTGCCAGTTTCCCATCTTGAACATAACGTGCAACAGTAGTACCTTTTACAAGATAAGATATGCAATATAAAACATAATAAAAAAAACTGAGTGAAATATAGGTTCAGAGAGGCAGCAGATTGTGGCAGTTAGAGATGTAGAATGGGACCAAACAGCCTGCAGTTTTGATTGTTAGAGCTGAGCTCACTAATAATGTGATGCTGGGTGATTACGTGGACTCTCTGTGCTTCAGGTGCCTCATCTCCTGTACTTGGTCATGCAAGTGCAGAGCTTAGAGTAGTGCGTGGCACTATGCAGGCAGAAGCTTTGACTTCATTAGACTGGATTCTTTCCTGTGAAGTCAAAACCTTTGATTTCCTCACTCTAGGAGGGCAGGGACCATGCCTGTCCACCTTGTGTCCCTTATCTTCCCCACTGGAGGTGTATGTCATGGTGCTTGACATAGATCCCCCTTCAGGATGCAGGTTCTAGACTCCTGCAACTGCTGGGAATGTTGCCTGCTAAGCTGGCAGCTGAGTCCCTCCCCACACATTGCCTTGGGCTGAAGGGAACTGCCAAGGTTAAGCTTCTCCTTGTGGGGAAGTCCATATGTAGTGACTAGTGGAAGTGGCAGATAGGATGGGCTCCCTTGATTTAATGTGGGGCAGCTTGTCTTCACATGGACTTGGCCATCTTTTCATCATAATTCAACCCCAGCCCTTCCTGCCTCCAGTCCTGCTGCCCTTGCTCCTGCACAGGTGTTGCTCTTGACTATGCTCTGGGCAAACCTACCCACAGACCTCCCATTTCAAAGCCTGTTAAAGAGGGACAAGGAGGAAACTTTTGGGGTTGATCTTGGTTTGGCACATGGTTAAAAGGTATGGTATATATGTTAAAATTTGCCATATAGTTCTGTTTAAATATTTGTGGTTAAGTATATGTTGATTATAGTTCAGTAAGGAAAAGATGAGAGGGACAGTGGGAGAAGAAAGGAAAGTGCCCTTTGGTCACATTCCATTATTTGTGTTTGTCTAATGTATTGTTTACACTGTTGTCATTATACTTTTTCTTATGGACCTGATTGCATGTCCAGTTTGATTCCTCTTCATCTTTTTGTGTCATCATCCATTCTCTTGGACAGATGTTCTCTGAGCACCCTGCAAGCCCAGATTCTAAGTATTTGGGATAAAAAGACAAATTGAACACAGTCTTTCTCCCCAGTGAGTCCATGGCCCTGTGGAGGAGACTGAACTGGAGACAATTCTAACATTTAACCTTGGCATTCCTGACCCTCTGTGGGTTGGTGTCAGCCTGTGATGGTAGAAGAAGCACAATTTATGGTTTAATATGATACAACTACAGAACAAAATAAAGATGAAAGTGATGATCACATCCCAGGACACTTACTTATTTATTTAGGGTTATCACAGGCTTTCCCCCATATCACCAAATCTTCTCAAAAAGGAACTTTCCTTGTTAGACAGATGTCTTTAGGGTCATGTAGAGACCAACCGAGACATGGCAGGATTTCTAATCCAGTCATTTTGCTGCTGGTTCATCAGCATTTCAGGTATTCACAGCTCCACACCTATCTGCAGAGTTCAAAGGATTTCAAAGAGTAAAGGACAAGGGCATTTAGTCTACATGTTTGGCAAAAGGTAGTCAAATCAGAATGAGATCTTTGGATGTTTTTAATAAGGAATTGGAAAAGGAGTATCCTTGGGAGTAATGAATACCTAAAGAAATGGAGGCATGAGAAATTAGAAGCTAGTTACTGTTTGTTCTTCACCTCTTCTACTCTGGTGTTGTGTTTGAACTGAAAATCCGTGGTGTAGATTTGGAAAAGGGTGCCTTGTGACTAAGTAAAAATCTAGAGGAATTCACTTTGTTATGTTGAAGAACAAACATTAGTATAATAATAATATCAACAACTAAACAGATTTAAATAAAACCTTAAAAAACCCTCAAACATTAGGTGTTTCCATGTGGTCTTCCTTTATGCCAAGTGGTGTGTTTTATCTCATTTAATTCTCACACAGTGAGAATTCTCACTGCCTGCTGAGAAAGACACTTTCCATTCCAGCTGTGAGGAGGCTGTGGTACCCACAGGTTGTGTCACTTCCTTAAGGTCACAAGTCTGTTGAATAATCAGGTAGAATCCCCGCCAGAGTCTGCTTAACTCCACAGTACATTGTTGAGTCAGGTTTTTTTTACTATGGTGGAAGAGGCCATTTACTGCGTTCCTTTTTGAGCCTGGCAATTTATGAAAAACTCTGTGGGAGCTCAACGTATGGACTTCAGAAAGCTGTCATTTTGCTATTGATTCTGAATGTTATTATCCTGTAGTTAGAGAATTCAGTGTTTGGTATTGATTGCTTGATGGAAACTTCTTTTGTGGTGCAGAACATTGTCAACTTTTGTGAATTATCCATGTGTGCTTGAAAAGGACATGTTTTCGTTATTTGTGGGCTATGTCTGCAGGATCAATATTGTTTATTTTGTTGTTCAAACTTGTATTGCCTTATTTATTTATTTATTTATTTATTTATTTATCTGCCTGACTTGTCAGTTTTGGAGAGGGATGTGTTAAAATATCCCACAGGGATTGATTATTTTCTACTCTCACATCTACTTATGTTGTTTTTTTGTTAAATGCATTTTGACACTGAGTGATTTCATTTATACCACATCAGGATTTTTATATCTTCCTAGTGAATTTGTTCATCATTAAGTAAGACCCTGTTTTATCCCTAAAGGTACATTTTGCCTTAGTATAATTTAATATTATCGAATCACATACCTGCTAATATTTTTTCTTTCTCTTTCTTTATTAAACTTAAAATTTTTTTATTAAACTTTTTAAAAATAGTGTAAAATCAGGTTTATCTGTGTGTATGTGTGTGGTGGTGGGTCTTTTGCTTGGTTTTGGGAATTAAATTCATGCAGAGCAGCAAAAGGATAATGATAGCCTAAACTTCCCAGAGGAGAAAAATATGGTGAAGGAGATTGGTTTAGCCAGTATCAAGATTCATTTTAAACCTCTGAACGTAATTCAGGGAGGTATTAGTATATGGATAGAAAAATAGGCCTATGAATCTATACAGAAAATCCAGAAATAGACTTCACATACATGGAAGCTTGATTTCAGACAAAATTGGAATTGCAAATCAGTGGGTGAAGGGATGAACTTTTCAATAAATGGTACTGGCTTCAGTTATGTATTAAAATATATAATTGGATTTCTTCCTAAAATGTGACAAAAAGTAAGGATGAAATTAAAACTGTATAACTTTGGGAAACAGTATTGGAGAATATATTATGACTTTGGGGGTAGGAAATGATTTAAAATGGTAGCAAAAATTCTAAAGAGTTACATTTGACTACAGTAAAGTTAAAAATTTTATTCACCAGAAACTGCCATGAACAAAGTAAAAAATGCCCAGAAAATGAAAGATGATGTTTATAACACATGTACTTAACAAAGAATCTAGAATATATAAATAACTTCTCAAAAACTCAATAGAAAAATGGGCAAAAGATAAACTGATGTATCACAGAAAAAGAAACTTAAGTGGCCAGTGAACACATAAATGGTGATCAACTCCATTAATAATCAAACAATTGCAATTTAAAACCTTAACAAAATTACATTTTATATGCATCAGTTAGTAAAAGTTTAAACATCTGAAAAGATCTCATTTTGTAAACAACTTATAATACCTTATGTTTCAGCAGTTCTACTCCTAAGCATATACCTAAAGAAGTACTTGTTTTTGTGCACCAGGAGACTTTTATAAGACTTTTCATAGTAACAATGTGTATATTCATAGACCAGAATTCACCGAAATGCTACAGTTGGAGAATGGAAAAATACATTTTGGTGTAGTAATATGGTGGAATACTAGACAGCAGAGATTCTGTATTCCCATGAGAGCCATGTGCCATGGGATACTCTATCTTTATCATGTAGGTCTGTGTCCCATGTGATCACAGGTTCCTGAGTGGATCTTAAACCCCAGCTCCCAAACCCTCGAAGCCTATGTCTGGCCCATTACTCTCTTGATCCACAACAGTAGCTTCTCCTTAATGCTTTCCTGTTCATTTCTGTTAGGGATTTTCTTTTCTTTCTTTCTTTCTTTCACATAAACTTCAAATATTTTTTGTGAATAAAGTTTTATCAAGTATTTCTATGAGTTTATAGCAGGAAGAGGCCTCTCTGCATTAACACTGTCACAAGAAGCCACTGCCTTCCATTAGTATTGATTCTGCATGTTCCAGGGTTCAGTGCTTTGCTGAAATCATGTTACTTTGCCCGAGTCCAGCTGTTGTCCGTGCCAGCAGACAGTACTATGTCCATCATGAAATCTTTCTGGAGTTCTTTTATTACTAAGTTTGTTTCTCTTACTCAGAAAGGATATACAAAGTCTACAATTTAGAAACATAATTATTTTCCCTCTCTTTTAGACCTAGCTCTCTTGTTTTCACACCAGTCTGTGTGATCACTTACCATGAAAAATGGCTAAAGAAGTCTTTTCCTATATCATCTCTCCTGATACATCTGAGGAATCATTTGCATCTATCCTCCAGGGCAGCTATTCTCAATGGGCATGTAAAAGGAGGCAGGGAATGACAGCACAGGTATTCTTATATTATATGTGCCAAACCATGGTTTTAGAACAGTCATAAACTTGTAAGTTTACCCTTTCCTTCTGTCCCCCTTTCCTCTCCTCTTCCACTTAGTCCTTCTCTTCCTTTTTGCATTAAGATTTGACAGTAGACTTCAAGACTTTTAGAAAAGGCTGGACCACAGATCACATCCTTCTTAGATGCATGTGAATTTAGCCAGTCTTGGGAAACATCTTGAGACTTCTTCGATGGGCTTAGTTTCATTTGATGCGTGTCAAATTACCAAAACTCCCTCATCTCACCATACCAAGTCTGTTATTTCTCCAACCTGTCTTTTTGTGTGTGTGTGGAAAACAAGAGTGCCTGAAGTATCTCCCATTGATATAAATCCTTATGGTACTGGAATGACCCCCACAAAATGTTTGAGACACTTCTCCATGAAGCCTGATCCCATCCCTGATTCTAGCCTTTGATCCAGGAAGGCTAAAAAGGAAAAATTTTCAGATTATCTATAAGTAAATTATAAGTTACCTTATCTTTAATACCAGTGGTTTGTGTAAACTATGTTATTTGAAACTCCAGATTAGATATTCCTCATCTGATAATCACAAACCTAAGAAGCTAAATGAACTTCAAGCATGAGAAGTATAAATAAAATTACTGTTAGGTACATAATCAAATTTTCCAAGATGAGTAACAAAAAGAAAAACTTGAAAGCTGAGGGAAATGAAATACTGTGTATAGAGAAATAAAGATACCAGAAAATTTCTCATCAGGAGAAAAGCAAGTGATAAGAAAATGAAACAGCATCTTTAAAGGACTGTAAAAATGCTGTCAACATAGAATTCTATACCCAGTAAAATATCTTTAAAAAATGAAGACAAAACAAAGACATTTTGAGACATACAGAAGCTGAAAGAATTCATCACTCTCAGACCCACATTAACAGAAATATTGAAGGAAATGCTTCAGACAGAAGGACAATGATACTGGATGGAAATAAGACTCTATACCCAGAAGTAAAGTACAGAAGAAATGGTAATTAATAGGTAAATATATAAGATTTTTCTATCATCTAAATCTCTTTAAAAGATAATTGAGTATTCACACAAAAATAACAACAGTGTATTTGGAGTTTATAATATATACATACATGTGCACATTTAGGACAATAATAGCATAAAAACCAAGAGGTGGGAAATGAAAGAATGCTATTGTTAGGTTCTTATACTTTATATGAAGTGATATAATATTACTTGAAGATAAACTGTGGTAAGTTAAAGATATATACTATAAACCCTAAAGAAATGACTGACACAACAAGGAAAACTAATAAACCAACAATAGAAATTAATAAAAAATACCCAATGCAAATAAATGCAGAAAAGGAAGAAAAGAGAACAAAAAACCAAAGGAGACAATTAGAAAACAGAAGCAAGATGAAAACCTTAAACTTAATATGTTAATTAGCACATTCAATGTAAATTCTCTAATAAAAAATCAGAGATTGTGAGTTTGGATAAAAAAGTAAGATCCTATAATATCCTATTTACAAGAAATGTGAAAACACATATAAGTCAAAAGTCAAAGAAGGGGGAAATACGTGTCTTTTTTTTTTTAATATTTTTATTTTATTTCTAGGAAAGAGAGAGACAGCGTGAGTAGGGGAGGGTCAGAGAGAGAGGGAGACACAGACTCCGAAATAGGCTTCAGGCTCTGAGCTGGCAGTCAGCACAGAGCCCGACGCGGGGCCCGAACGCACTAACCGCGAGATCATGACCTAAGCGAAAGTCGGACGCTTAACCGACTAGGCCACCCAGGCGCCCCGGGAAATACGTGTCTTGATAACAGTTGGAGTGGTAACATTAATATTACACAAAATACATTTTAGAAGAAAGAATATTACCAGGAGTAAATAAGGTAATTTCATAATGATAAATAGGTTAGTATATCAAGAGGACATACCAGTCCCATAAGTTTATACACCTTATAACACAGCTTCGAAATATAGGAACCAAAAACTGATAGAACTGCAAGAATAAACAAAAGCATAATTACAGTCAGATTTTAATACCCCCATTCAAACATGCAGGCAAAAGGTTATCAGAGACCTAGTAGTCTTGAACAACAGTATCAACCAACCTAACTTGATAGGCATTTATATTGCTTTCTTAACATCAATAAAATACACATTATTTTCAAGTGCACTCAGAACACTTACCAACATAGACTACTGGACCATAAAATAAGTCTTGATGAATTTAGAAGGATAACAATATGATATCTGATCATAATGAAATTAAATTAGGAATCAGGGGCACCTGGGTGGCTCAGTCAGCTGAGTGTGACTCAGCTCAGGTTATCATCTCATGGTTTGTGAGTTTGAGCCTCACGTCAGGCTCTGTGCTGACAGCTCAGAGCCTGGAGCCTGCTTCAGATTCTGTGTCTCCCTCTCTCTTTGCCTCTCTCCAGCTCATACTCTCTCTCTTTCTCTCAAAAAAAAAAAAAAAAGAACATTAAAAAAATAAAAAATCATTAACAGAAAGATCTCTGGAATACCCTTAAACGATTAGAAACTGAATGAAATATTTTTAAACACGTGGATCAAGGAATAAATCAAAAGAGAAATTAGAAAGTGTTTTGAAAGAATTAAAAGAGCAATATGTGAGGATTTGTCGGATGCTGCTAAAAAGTATTGTAGTTGGTGTCATACATAGAACTAAACACATAGACAAAAGATGGGGTGCCTGGGTGGCTCAGTTACTTAAGTCAGTCAGCTCAGGTCATGATCACTTGGTTTGTGAATTCAAGCCCCTCCTTGGGCTTTGTGCTGACAGTTCAGAGGCTGGAGCCTGTTTCAGATTCTGTGTCTCCCTCTCTTTGCACCTCATCTACTCACACTCTGTCTCTCTCTCTCTCAAAATAAACAAACATTAAAAAATTTTTTAAAAAAGAAAATTTACAAACCAATGATGTCATCTCTGACCCTAAAAGAAAAAAAAAACAGAAAAAAAGAGCGAATTAAATCAAGGTAAGGCGAAGAAAGGAAATATTAAAGTTCAAAGCAGAAATTACAGACAAAACAAAAAAATAGAGAAAAATAAAAATGAAATAAAAGGCATGTATTTTTTTAATAGTTTATTGTCAAGTTGGTTTCCATATAACACCCAGTGCTCATCCCCACAAGTGCCCTCCTCCATGCCCATTACCCCCCTTCCTCTCTCCCCTACCCCCATCAGCCCTTGGTTTGTTCTCAGCATTCAAGAGTCTCTCATGGTTTGCCTCCCTCCCTCTCCCCCACTGTTTTTCCCCTTCTTCTCCCCCATGGTGCTCTGTTAAGTTCCTCCTAATCCTCCTATATGTGCAAACATATGGTATCTGTCCTTCTCTGCCTGACTTATTTTGCTCAGCATAACACCCTAAAGTTCCATCCATATTGCTACACATGGTCAGATTTCATTCTTTCTCATTGCCATGTAGTATTCCATTGTATAGATAAACCACATTTTTTAGAAGATAAAATTAAGCCTGTAGCCAGACTAATCAGGGGAAAAGAAGAAACAACACCTGTCAGGAATGAGAGAAGAACAAACTGAGGGCTGATGGGGGTTGGGGGGGGTAGTGGAAGGGGGGTGATGGGTATGGAGGAGGGCTTGTGGGGATGAGCACTGGGTGTTATATGGAAACCAACTTGACAATAAATTATATGTAAAAAAAATGTTATGTCTACTCATCTGACACTTTAGATGAAATTAACAGTTCCCCAAATGACTCAAATTACCAACATTCATTCACTAAGAAACAGATAAACTTGAATAATGCTATCCAATATATGAATCTTAAGAAAACTACCCACAAAGAAAAGTCCGTGCTCTCATGACTTTCTGGTGAATTATGCCAGACATTTAAGGAAGAAAGTTATACTAATCTTACATAAATTCTTTTAGAAACCTGAAAAGGGAACACATCCCATTTAATTCTATGAGGATAGCATCAACCTGTTAGCAACACCAGAGAAAGTCATTACAAGAAAAGAAAACTTCAGACCAATATTGTGAATATACATTTAAGCATTCTTTTTTTTTTAATGTTTTATTTATGTCTAGGAGAGAGAGAGAGACAGTGTGAGCAGGGGAGGGTCAGAGAGAGAGGGAGTCACAGACTCTGAAACAGGCTCCAGGCTCTGGGCTGGCAGTCAACACAGAGCCCGACGTGGGGCTCGAACCCACGAACCGCGAGATCATGACCTAAGTGAAAGTCGGACGCTCAACCCACTAAGCCACCCAGGCGCCCATACATTTAAGCATTCTAAGCAAAATGTTAGCAATTGTATTCAACAATATCTAAAAAGGGACCAAGTTGGCTTTATCCCAGGAATTCAAAGTTGGTTTAATGTTAAAAAACATCAATGTAATTCATCATATTAACAAATTAAAACTGAAAAGCCATAGAATCAATTAAATATATGAGCAAAAGTACTTGATAGAATTCAAACTCTGCTCCTCAAAAAACTCTCATCGAAGTAGAAATAGACTACAACCTCCTCAACTGAAAAGATATGTACAAAAAACCCTACAAAAGACAAATACTTACTGGTGACGGACTTAAAGCTTTCCCTTTAATAATAAGAATAGGACAAAAATGTCTGCTTTTATCAAGTCTTTTCAATCTTGTACAGATGTTCTAGGCAGTGTAAACAGGGAAGAAAAAGAAAAAGGCATCTGTATTGGAAACCAAGATGTAAAACTGTCTTCATTCACAGATAGCATGATTTTCTTTGCAGAAAATGCATTGCATTGTATGAAAAAGCTACTAGAACTAACAAGTAAGCTTAATAATGTTAAGCAAATATAAAATCAGTATAAAAATCAATTATATTTCTGTATTAGCAGAAAACAATTGGAAACTGAAATAAATACCATTTACAGTGTCACCAAAAAATGTAAAATCCTTAAGAGAAAAGTATGACAAAAGAAGTAGAAGATATGTATACCAAGAGAAATTAAAGAAGACTTACAGAAGTGGAGAGATACTGTATTTATGGGTTAGACAACTCAACACTGTTAAGATAATATTGCTGTTTGTCAGTTATTGTTGATAAATGACAAGTTTCCGAAATTACCTCATAGATTCAATCCCAATACAAATACTGGAAGGCTGTTTTTTTTTTCCTTAAAGATTTTGAGAAACATTCTAAAATCCTAAAAGAAATTCAAAACACCAAAAATAACCAAAACAACTTTGAAAAATAGAACAACATTGGTGAACCAATGCTACTGATTTTAAAACTTACTATAACACTGCTGTAATTAATACAATATGATATCACTGCAAAGATAGACAAATAGAAAAATGGAATCTAATAGAGAATCAAAAATAGACCCACACATATATTGGGGAACTGATTTGTGACAAAAGTACAAAGTCAGGCAAGTGGGGAAAGAGTAGTCTTCAAAAAAATCATGCTAGCATAATTGCACATCCATATACAAAACAAAACATGCCAATCAAACAAAAGAGCTTTGATCCCACCTCACATATTTGCAAAATTTGATTCAAATTTGGATCATAAACTTGAATGTAAAGCCTAAATCTATTAAGAGTCTAGGAGAAAATATAAAAGGAAACATTTGTAAACTTGGATTAAGCCAACGTGTCATATATAACATCAAAAGCATGATCCATAAAAGAAAAAAAATAAATTGGACTTCATCAAGGTGAAAACTTTTGTTCTTTGGATAGCCCTGTAGTAGAATGAAAGGATAACCCAGAATCTGAAAACTTATATTCGCAAAACCTGTATCTGATAAAGGGCTCATATCCAGAACATATAGAGAACTCTGAAAATTCGAAAATAAGAAAGCAGCCCAATAAAAATATGGGTGAAAGTTTTAATCATACACTCCTGTGAAGAATGGCAAATAAGCACTTGAAAAACTGACCAACATAATCATTAGGGAAATACAAATGAGATATTACTACACACTGGTGACAATAGCTAATATTAAATGGGTTGACCATATCTAATTTCGGTGAGGATGTGGAGAAACTGGAACTCTCACACACTGCTAGTAGGAATGTAATGTTATAAGCACTTTGGAGAATAGTTTTTTCATTTCTTCAAAAGTAAGACATTATACCCTATGAGTCAGGCATTCTGCTCTTAGGAGTGGAATTCACCTGAGAGGTATCAAAGACTTGTATACAGATGTTCAACACAGCTTTATTTGGAATGGTCTCAAGCTGGAAACAACCTGTCTATCAGTAGCAAAAGAATAAACATACTGTGTTATATCCATCTGGTAGAATATCCTTGTTTTTTAAAAATCGTTTATTGTCAAGTTGGTTTCCATATAACACCCAGTGTTCATACCCACAAGTGCCCTCCTCCATGGCCAGCACCCCTCTTCCCCTCCCCCCCACCAGTCCTCGGTTTGTTCTCGGCATTCAAGAGTCATGGTTTGCCTCCCTCCCTCTCCCCCACTATTTTCCCCCTTCTTCTCCCCCATGGTCCTCCGTTCAGTTCCTCCTAATCCTCCTATACGTGAAAACATATGGTCAGATTTCATTCTTTCTCATTGCCATGTAGTATCCCATTGTATAGATGAACCACATCTTCTTGATCCATTCGTCAGTTGATGGATACTTAGGCTCTTTCCATGTTTTGGCTATTGTTGAGAGTGCTGCTATGAACATTGGGGTACATGTGCCCCTATGCATCAGCACTCACTGCTAGGAATTTACCCGGTAGAATATCCTTGTAATAAAAATAGTGAGCTATGAATACACATACCATTATGAGCATCAAAATAATCATGCTGAGCAAAAAATTTTACACAAAAATAGAGCACATGCTGTACTCTGCAGAGCTGTCAGTTGCCTGAAGTCACAGGTAGGAATGGAATGGGGAGGGGCAGGAGAGAAGGATTGCAAAGACATATGAGGCAGCATTTGAGGTTGATGGATATATGTTCATTATCTTGATTGTGGTAGTGGTTTTGTGGATATACACATATGTTAAGATTTGTGAAATTGTTTACTTGAAATAGATACAGTTTATCATGTCAGTTTTGATGTAATAATAGTGTAAAACAAACAACCCTAAGATATTATTTCCATCCCCGTATCTGTGAGGAGACTGATGTTCAGAGGTTATCTTCCTTAATGGCATACGGGAAAGAAATCCAGCTTATGTGCTTTATGTATTTTGATTCAATCCTTACAACAACTCACAAAGATATGTTTTCTGGTTCCATTTTACAACAAAGAAGAATGAGACTGATAGAATTTAAGTAGCTTGTCCATGATCACACAGTTTGTGGTTAAGCTAGGTTCTGAACCCATATCTCTGTCCCTTCAAAGCTGTGTCTTCTTAGCGCTGAGCATCTTGATGTCTTTGAGCTCTACACATCATCTCTGAGGGTCCTTACACTTTAGAAAGAAAGAAAAGTCACTACTGAGACTTGAGAATTCCACTTCCAAAGAAATGCCTCTGGCTTTACCCAGAGAAGCATGTCTGAATCTCTCCTGCCCCAACACACGATGAATAATATTTATGTGTGCGAGGCACTATATTTGGTATTCCTGAAATTGTTAGCAGTTTTCTGCATCCTAACTACCTTCAGCCTTTTCCCCTCATTCAAGAAAGCATTTTAGAATATGGGTCAGTGAAAGTGATACCTTGTGAATTTAACTTTATAAAAGCAAGTAATTTATAAACTTCACTGACTAATAGCTACCATTTGTTGAGTGCCAGACACTCTCTGAACACCTTACATATATTGTTCCATTTAATCCTCAAAATGTGTAAGAGGCAGGTATTAATAATATCTTCTTTAGAAAATGAGGAGGGGTGCCTGGGTGGTTCAGTCGGTTAAGTGGGCAATGTGGGCTCAGGTCATGATCTTGTGGTTCATGAATTTAAGTCCCATGTCGGGCTCGGTGCTGATAGCTCAGAGCCTGGAGTGTGCTTCAGATTCTGTCTCTGTCTCTGTCTCGCTACCCCTCCCCAGCTTGCACTCTGCCTTTCTCTCTCTCTCAAACAAACATTGAAAAAATAAAAAAAAAAGAAAAAGAAAATGAGGAAACTGAAGCTTAAAGAGGTTAATGTTACTTTCCCAAGGTCATGTAGCCAACTGGTGGGGAACCCAAAGTAAAAATTGGTCTAACTCTAGAAGATACTTCTTGTTCATGCTAAATTGACTTCTAGTATTTTAACTCTTATTTAAAGTGTTTCTGATGTTAAGTGATTTGAAACATACTTGATAGTAGATCATGGCAACCTGTGGTACTTGATCTCTGCCATGGAGAGAACTCTGCATGGCCTACAATGCCCAACAACTTGAAATGGGATTCTGCATACCCAGCAATATACCGCAGGCTCCTTAGGAGAAGGTCTGGAACACCAGTTTGATTAAGAAGAATTAGCTCAGCCAGGGGAGGTGAAACACCAGTGACCCCTTCGGGATTACTGATCTTATCACTGTTAGGATGGATTAGGGAAGCACAGCTGATAGCATTATCTCTGTGAAAGCTTAGAAAATGATGTCAGCGCCTTTCTCATCTTCTGTGCACACTCTGAAGTGAAGAGGTCCAGTTCCTCAAATTGGAGAAAAGCAAGATGAGCCGGAACTTTTCTCTCAGAACGGCAGAGCCCTCAACTTCAACTCCCTGCTGCTTCTTGAGCAACCTAATTTACAGAACATTTAAAAAATTCACCACAATTAATAATTAATGCATGGTCTTTAAATATTGAAAATACAAGATAACAATGCCAGAGATTCTTTAAAACATTAAGGATTAATTACCAGATGCATGATTGGAAGCAGTCTTTTTCACATTTTTTAATTTGTTTTGTTGTCAGCAATGGGACTCATTTTCAAACAAAATTTCACACATTTATTTATTTATTTATTATTTTAGGGAGAGACTGCACATATGCAAATTGGGAAGGGGCATAGCAGGAGATAAAGAGAAAGAGAGGGGAGAGAGGGAGAGAGAAGATGAGAGAGGGAGGCCCACCATGGAGCCTGAAGCAGGGCTTGATCCCATGACCCTGGGATCATGACCTGAGCTGAAATCAAGAGTCAGATATTCAACTGACCGAGCCACCCAGGCACCCCTCATGCATTTTAAAAACCACTGAAAAAAAAAAGCTTTTTATTAATACAAATTGATTTTATGTTTTACCATTCATTTATACCTTTTTACAGTCAATCAACGTATCTGCTTTAATAACATAAATATTTGAATATGGGCATTATGGTGGTACTCCCAGGCTAACATTCATGTCAGCATCTTATAAAACTAGAACCTAACCTTAGTGGGATTCTGGAAGCACAATGCAGATTGTTTTGTGAGATGGTTTGGTAGCTATAGGTATTGACCAAAAGGATTGAATGACACTGACAGGAAATTCATCCCTGTGGTTGGAAAATCCAGCAAAGGCTCCAGAAGGAGTTGATATTGGAATGAGTCTTCGAAGTGGAGAAGGGATGGTTGGTGAAAGGAATGGGGATGGGGTGGGGTGTCCACATAAATTATCTCGGTCTTATGTCCTCTTCTCTCTTCTGTACTTTGCTAAATGCTCTGTACCTGCTTTTTTACTGAATGAGGTGCTGGGTGAGGGACAGGGGCACAAAAGGTGAAGCAAGAGTTTATTTCTCCCCAATTTTAAAAGGGTCATTAAGTTATGTCCAAGGCTGCCATGTTCCCTTGGCTTATAAATAGTTTGTCAGAACTTCATTGTGAATTCACAGGAGTTCATTGGGACTCTGTGTTTGATTTGGGAGCAGCCTGGAAAATGAGCACCCCATAGGTATGAACTGCCTGCTTAGATTCTGTCTGCACAGGCATGCCAAAGTGGACATTTTGATCAATTGATGTGCTCATTTTCTTTTTTGTGGGTTTCTTTGTACTCATCCCAGAACCTTAGATAAGCACTTTGCTCTTAACTCTTCAAGCCATTACCATGTCTCTTAAGATTCTTCAAATGAATACACCTAGCTCCTCCTAGGTGCAGATATTGGGCTGGGTGCTTTAAGGACATCCAGGAGTTGGGAGGGTGGGTGAGGACACAGGCATCGAGGAAGGTACAAAGACAGTTCAACATAATTGGTTTAACTACAATAGGGAACTGTGACAAGGCACAGAGTGATTAATTGCCAAGTGAATTATGCCGACATCAATGCTCCAAGAGTTCAAAAGAGGAAGGCAGGAGTTGTCAGGGAATGATTTACAGAGAATGTGGGAACTGTTAGAGGGATTTGGATCATGGAGAGGGTTTAACCATTGGAGAGTGCACTGAACAGGCCGATGAGAAACTTGGAGGGCAGTGCATGCTCCATATTCAGCAGGCAGTGGATAAACTGGTTGGGTAGGGAAGGAAAACAAATTTTCAGCATCAAACATCAACAAGAAAGCAATGACAATGAACATTTGTTGAACATGTAATTCTTGTCATACATAGAGCTAAGCATATAATAACCCTAATCTAACTTAATTCTCATAAAATCATATGAAGAAATCAGTCTGCTACCCTGTGCAGTAGTTTTGGGCATTGAGAAAATAGTTCCCCTTGAGCAGAGACCTAAGTCATGGGAACATGGCTTCCAGTGACTGAACAACTTTGTACAGTGCACAACTGCCCAGCTGTGCATGGTGGGAGAAACAGTCATCACATTTCCTCCACGTATTTTAACTTACATGTCATGTGCCTATTAACTGTCTTACTCCTTATAACTGCTCCATGAAGAATGTGCTATTCATTTCTCCATTCCATGCAATTCTACTTTGGGAGGGCTGGGTCAAGTAAGTTGAAAACAAATTGTGCAATGTCTTCACTGTAGGGTTGGGAAATAGGATCTTATTCTGTGAGCTTAGGACATTTTTATCCCAGTCACTTGATAAAATCTCTGGCAAAGCTGTCCCGTTTTGCCCAGCCTTCAAGGCTTAGCCAGGGCAGGCTCCCTCACACACTTACCATGTTCTTGCTGACAGCATGTTCATGTTCTCCATCCTGTCTCTTTTTTCTGGAGTCCACCTCTTGCTTCTCATCATTGCAGTCACTGGGACTTAAGGCACTGAGCTTTCCCAGGCCCAAAGAAGTATGGCTTTACAGTAGGATACAAGATGAAGACATCTGAAGGGAGGCTAGGAGACAGGAAGACACCCTTTCCCAGGGAGGAAGAGGAGAGAATCTGGAGCCCGATGGCAAGTGACTTAACCTCTCCTTGACTCCACTTCCACCTGTATAAATGGGAATGATAGTAGGACCCACCATGTTGTGTTGTTTGAGGATTAAATGAGTTAATATTCATAGTCATTTAGTACAGTGTATGTACCAAGTGATCACTTCAGGAGTCCAAGCTGTTATTGTCAAATTCCTACAAGTGGGAAAAGAAGCATCAGCCTGTTAGCCAGGTTGCCTTCCCTCCTTTCACAGGGTGTGATGTTTCATGGGCACAAAGTTCTTCCACGTGTAGCAACTGATTTCACCCTCATAGCAACTGTGTGCTATAGGTAGGGTCCATATTATTATCCCCAGAGAGAGATGGGAAAACAGGGTCAGGGTCATGAGTGACTTAGCAAGTGAGGAAGGCTGAGTTAAAGTCTCTTGTCTAAGTCTAGTGCTTATTCTTCTGCACCAAATTGCCTCCTTCCTATTTTTCAATTTGGTAATATAGTGAGATAGCAGTAGCTTTAGGATGAACCTGAATCAGGGACTCCATTTGATTTTAGAGAGCATAGTCACCTCCAGACCCCAGCCAGAATCCAAGGAACAATGCACCTGTGATTTACTTTGCAATATTATTTTCCCTTTAAAAGCAAATAATTAACTCAGAAAGGAGGTTACTTTCTGGCACACACATTAGTCTTTTGTGATAAAATTTTCATGCCACGTATTTCAGCTGTGTTGATTGAAAGTCAAATTATGAGCCTCAGGGCAAATGCAATATGAGGTTTCTAAGAGCCTTCCTGAGCTTATTACGAGTTTCCCCATATTAACTTCCATGAATTTATCTCAGTGCAAGAGCTGATAATACAAACATGAAACGAAATGATAAATATGTTCCCTGGTTTTTCACTTGCAGATCTAATGAGGTCAGAGCCACAGGTGCCAAGAAAGATGCTCATTTTCTGTAACTTCTGAGCCTTCCATCTTACTGTACCTACACTTTTGGTGGCTATTATGGGGGGCAGGAGGGTCTTCCCATTTTCTAGTGGAAAAATAGGGCCCTGACCACTAGGAATCTTGTTCCCTAAAAGATTATATGTTCTCATTTCTGAGATGTAATTAAGGAGGATTGTGTATGTAACAGTGTCTGACTCCTAGTAACAGCTTAGTAAACTCTAGTTGGAAGAATCAAGATTAGCCATCCTGCTGACTCTACCATTCTGATACAGGGAGTTCTGCTTTCTTTGTAGTGCTTACATACATTCTATTTAATTTTTTTCTTAAATACTTTATTGTCAAGTTAGTTTCCATATAACACTCAGTGCTCATCCCAACAAGTACCCTTCCCCATGCCCATCACCCCCCTTCCCCTCTCACCCACCCCCATCAGCCCTCAGTTTGTTCTCCGCATTCCAGAGTCTCTCATGGTTTGCCTCCCTCCCTCTCCCCAACTATTTTTCCCCTTCTTCTCCCCCATGGTTCTCCATTAGCTTCCTCCTAATCCACCTATATGTGCAAACATATGATATCTATCCTTCTCTGCCTGACTTATTTCGCTCAGCATAACACCCTCTAGTTCCATCCATGTTGTTACACATGGCCAGATTTCATTCTTTCTCATTGCCATGTAGTATTCCATTGTATAGATATACCACATCTTCTTGATCCATTCATCAGTTGATAGACACTTAGGTTCTTTCCATGTTTTGGTTGTTGTTGAGAGTGCTGCTGTGAACATTGGGGTACATATGCCCCTATGCGTCAGCACTCCTGTATCCCTTGGGTAAATTCCTAGCAGTGCTACTGCTGGGTCATAGGGGAGTTCTATTGTTAATTTTTTGAGGAACCTCCATACTGTTTTCCAGAGGGGTTGCACCAGCTTACATTCCCACCAACAGTGTAGGAGGGTGCCCATTTCTCCACATCCTCGCCAGCATCTAGCGTCTCCTGATTTGTTCATTTTAGCCACTCTGACTGGCATGAGGTGGTATCTCAGTGTGATTTTGGGTTGTATTTCCCTGATGAGGAGGGATGCTGAGCATCGTTTCATGTGTCTGTTGGCCATCTGGATGTCCTCTTTGGAGAAGTGTCTGTTCATGTCTTCTGCCCATTTCTTCACTGGGTTTTTGTTTTTTGGGTGTGGAGTTTGATGAGTTCCTTATAGGTATTGGATACTAGCCCTTTATCTGATATGTCATTTGCAACTATCTTTTCCCATTCTGTCAGTTGCCTATTAGTTTTATTGATTGTTTCCTTTGCTGTGCAGAAGCTTTTTATCTTGATGAGGTCCCAGTAGTTCATTTTTGCTTTTGATTCCCTTGCCTTTGGGGATGTGTCAAGTAAGAAATTGCTGCAGTTGAGGTCAAGGAGGTATTTTTTCCTGCTTTCTCTTCTAGGGTTTTGATGGTTTCCTATCTCACATTCAGGTCCTTTATCCATTTTGAGTTTATTTTTGTGTCATGGTGTGAGAAAATGATCTAGTTTCATTCTTCTGCATGCTGTCGTCCAGTTCTCCCAGCACCATCTGTTAAAGAGGCTGTCTTTTTTCTATTGGATACTCTTTCTTGCTTTGTCAAAGATTAGTTGGCCATGCATTCATGGATCCATTTCTGAGTTCTCTATTCCATTGGTCTATGTGTCTGTTTTTGTGCCAATACCATACTGTATTGATGATTACAGCTTTGTAGTAGAGGCTGGGATGGTGATGCCTCCCGTTTCGGTTTTCTTCTTCAATATTACTTTGGCTATTCGGGGTCTTTTGTGGCTCCATACAAATTTTAGGATAGTTCTAGTTTTAAGAAGAATGCTGGTGCAATTTTGATTGGGATTGTATTGAATGTGTAGATTGCTTTGGGTAGTAATGACATCTTAACAATATTTATTCTTCCGACCCAGGAGCATGGAATGTTTTTCCATATCTTTGTGTCTTCTTCAGTTTCCTTCATAAGTTTTCTATAGTTTTCATCATACAGATCTCCTATATCTTTGGTTAGGTTTATTAGTAGGTATTTTATGGTTTTTTGTGCAGTTGTGAATGGGATCAGTTTCTTGAATTCTCTTTCTGTTGCTTCATTATTGGTGTATAAAAATGCAACCAATTTCTGTATGTTGATTTTGTACCCTGAAACTTGGCTGAATTCTTGGATCAGTTACAGTAGGTTTCTGGTGGAGTCTGTCGGGTTTTCTATGTAGAGTATCATGTCTTCTGCGAAAAGTGAGAGTTTGACTTCTTCTTTGCCAATTCTGATGCCTTTTATTTCCTTTTGTTGTGTGATTGCTGATGCTAGGACTTCCAGCACTATGTTAAACAACAGTAGTGAGAGTGGACATCCCTGTCATGTTCCTGATCTCAGGGAGAAAGCTCTCAGTTTTTCCCCATTGAGGATGATGTTAGCTGAAGGCTTCTCATAGATGTTTTATGATGTTTAAGTCAGTTCCTTCTATCCCAAGTTTCTCAAGGGTCTTTATTAAGAAGGAATGCTGTATCTTGTCAAATGCATTGGACCAGATGGATTGGACAGATATATTTAGAACTCCACATCCCGAGGCGATGGAATTCACTTTCTTCTCAATTGCACATGGCACATTCTCCAAGATAGATCACATACTGGGACATAAAGTAGCCCTCAAAAAACATAAAGGAATTGAGATCATACCATGCATGCTTATAGATCACAATGCTATGAAACTTGAAATCAATCACAGGAAGAAGTCTGGAAAACCTCCCAAAACATGGAGGTTAAAGAACACCCTACTAAAGAATGAATGGGCCAATCAGGCAATTAGAGAAGAAATTTAAAAAAAATATATGGGAACAAATAAAAATGAAAATACAACAATACAAACTCTATGGGATGTGGCAAAGGCAGTCCTAAGAGGAAAGTACATTGCACTCCAGGCCTATTTCAAGAAATTAGAAAAAGCGCAAGTACAAAATCTAACAGCGCACCCAAAGGAACTAGAGGGAGAGTAACAAGAGCACCCCAGACCCAGTAGGAGAAGAGAAATAATAAAAATCAGGGCAGGAATAAACAATATAGAAACCAAGGAAACAGTTGAACAGATCGATGAAACCAAGAGTTGGTTTTTTGAAAAAATAAACAAAATTGACAAACCTCTAGCCAGGCTTCTCAAAAAGAAAAGAGAGAGCACTCAAGTCGACAAAATCATGAAGGAAAATGGACTTATTATAATCAACCCCTCAGAAATACAAGCAATTATCAGGGAATACTATAAAAAATTATATGCCAACAAATTGGACAATGTAGAAGAAATGGACAAATTCCTAAACACACACCTACTACCAAAATTTACACGGGAAGAGATAGAAAATCTGAACAGACCCATAACTAGTGAGGAAATTGAGTCAGTTATCAAAAATCTCCCAACAAATAAGAGCCCTGGGCCAATGGCTTCCCTGGAGAATTCTACCAGTCATTTAAAACAGAATTAATACCCATTCTTCTCAAGCCATTCCAAAAAATAGAAATTGAAGGAAAACTTCTGGATTCATTTTACAAAGCCAGCATCATTTTGATTCCCAATCCAGACAGACCCTGCAAAAAAAGAGAAGTACAGGCCAATATCCTTGATAAATGCAGATGCAAAAATCTTCAACAAGATACTTGCAAATCTAATCCAACAGCACAAAGAAGAATTATCCACTATGATCAAGTGGGATTCATTCCTGTGTTACAGGGCTGGTTCAGTATTTACAAGACAATCAATATGATACATCACATTAACAAAAGAAAAGATAAAAGCCATATGATCCTGTCGTTAGATACATTCTATTTAGTAGTCCAGTATATTGTTTATTTCTTGAAATCTCAAATACTGTGAATATAAATCAATGTTTTATTTATTTATTCAGCTAAAATTCATGCAGCGCATGGTATTAATCAAAGAAATGAAATAATTGCTTTCAGAGATCTCAGTCTGGTAGAAAGTCAGTAGGTTTGGAGACAACCTGGAGGGAGGATATCTACACTTAGCTTTCTTGGGGAGTCTGGAAAGACAGCAAGAATCCTTGAGTTGTTCTTCATTTATTCTGATACATAGGGGCACTGGGGAGGAGCATATGGAGTGTGTAGGGCAGGTGGCCTTGAGATGGCTTCTTCGAGTGCAGCATTGCGTGGAGAACAGGAAGGTGATTCCCTGTGCCCAGACAGAAGCGTAAGTAACCAGAAAAAGTATTGGCCTTGGAGGGGCAGATCATGGAGCAGAGGTAAGACCTCTGTAGATTGATAATGGAGGATCAGAAGGGGATGGGCTGTATCTAAGCAAATGGCAGCATAAGTTAATGATGATATCTGAGGAGCAATGCCCCATCCATCTCTCTCCCCACCCCACCCATGCTTTGGTTCTCTGTGACACCTTCAGAGCCCAGAGTCAAATTGGGGAAGATGTGATGTTGAGGGTGCCACCAAATTGGCTGAGAATATGTTAAGGTCACTAATATTAGCTGAAGTGACTGAGATTATGTTTTGAAAGCTCCAGTGGAAATTAAATTCAATTTTTGATCAACAGAGGAAAGGTGTTCCATGTGTACAATTTAGATTGTAGTTTGAGATCCTTATCTGCTACACTGACCATTCTGATTCAGTGTGATATTGGCAATGATGGGAGAAGGACAAGGCCTGTGGAAACTCATAAGAGGTCACCTGACCCAGCTTGGGTGGAGGGTGTGTCAGGGAAGGCTTTCAGAGAAGGTGATCCTTATATGGAAAGAAATAGGAACAAGCTAGCCCCAAAGGCAAAGGGATACGAGGCATAGGAAGAATCCATACTAAGATACAGAGGCATGAAGTACACTATTTTCTTTTTGGAACTGTGTAGCTTGTACTGTGGAAGGAGAGTTAAAGCTATATATGTCAGGTAAGGGAATGGAATGGACTAGGTTGTGAAGGTTTTGTGTTAATGCTGATTTGGAGAAAAGAGGGGGCTTCTTTGGTGGATATGTTGAGACTGAAGTATCTGTGTACCGCACATGTAGAGGCCCAGGAGGCAGAGTAATGGAAACAGACTCCCAAGTCCCCAGTCTGTGTGAGGAGGTTGGTGCATTGAGCTGTTACCAGCCAACATGAAATGGACAATTACCAGTTTTGTAATGCTAATTGTGTTCCAGGTTTGTGCTAATTTCTTTGTGTGCATTAAATCACATAGCCATTGTAGCAGCTCTATGAGGTAGGTGTTACATCATTTCTGTTCTACAGGTGAAGAACCCAAGGTTTAGAGAGGCTACGCAACTTTTTTTTGAGGTCATATAACCAGCACATAGCCTCACTGGAACCAGAACTCACTCTTAGCCCTAAAATCCATGCAAAGTGGAGACATATCAGGAGGGTGAGGAAGAATTTGGAGGTACCAGCTCCAGGGGAGAGGAGGAGGCTAAGCCACAGCTCAACCATGGTTCCGTCAGCTGAGAAGTTTTGTGAAGAGTTTTTCCCATGCCCAAGTGCACCCCTCCTTGTTTTGGAGGAATGATCTGGCCTATCACAGGCAGCTGCTCAAGGCCATCACCAAGGGGATAGATTGTGGGACTGAGCTGGATTGCCCAATTCCAAACACCAGGCAGAGGGTGGCAGTTGTCATGAATTCTGTTGCTGCAGCCTGTCTCAGTACCCCCAGGAAAGCTCTGGGCAGAAACCTCTCAGTGTAGAGCAGCTTATAAATGAGCCCGGGAGTCTGCACCACAGACTGAGGTTGTGTGGAAGGGAGCAGAGGGTGTAAGCTATCACAGGACAGACCTCTAGGCCCAGGTCTACAGAAAAGTACCGATGCCCTAATGGGGCTCTTTTGGGTGCTGGCCACAATCACGTAGGAGGAGAGGCAGGCATTGTACAGAATAGCGAGATCCTGCCTGATTACTGAGCTTGCAGAGCCTGCCTAAGCTTCCACAGGGAAAGCTTCGGTACAGTCTCTCACCTTGGAACAGACTCATTTATTTTTGTGAATTATCTCTGAAACATTACTCGATTTGGTTATATATGCTCAGGAGAATTCTTAGGCAGTTTCAGCTTGGCCAGGGAAGATGTGGTACAGGTACTTGGGTGGGACAGAGAAACTAAACCTTTTGCTGAGAAGATGGTTCCTCAGAGCCAAGAGAGAAATGGCCTTGTGGGGACCTAAGTCCGTGTCTCCTCAAGCAGCGGAAAGACTTAAGGACTCTGAAGTCAGGTGACCTGCACCCTCTCCCATGCTCTGCCACTTACTAGCTGTGGGGTCTTGGGCAAATAGCTTTTCATTTCTGGATCTCAGCTTCACATTTGTAGACGGGGTCCTTAATAGTGTCTTGGGTTGTTGTGAGAAGTATATGACATGTGTGAGTTGCTCACAATAGCTCCTTGTACACAGTAACTCTTTCCATCCATGTTAGTACCTATTTCCATAGTCATCATTGTCATTTTATTGTTCTTACTGCTGATATGCAGCCACAGCTATGGCGTTAGGTTGGGGGAATTCACCTTGCTCTTGTCCTGCCTGAGCCTCTTCTCCAGGTTGCCTCCAGAGTCAAAAGTGGTGCTTCTTCCCTGGGGAAGGGGGAATGACCTGAGGGGAATAGGCTCTGGGGATCTGAGGTTTCCTTTGGGTCCCTTGACAGTGAAGATGGGTATGTTTTCTCATAGAGGCACTCTCCTGAGTGTAATTAGCAAAGAAGCTGGAAAGGAGCAGGTTGTTTTGGTAGAAATGACAGTGCTGACTCTCACACGGGCGCTGGCAGTTTGTGTGTGTGTGTGCGTGCGTGCGTGCGTGCACACGCACGCACGCACGCGCACACACTGATCATCAGGGAGTAAAGTCCAGCTCGAGACCCCACCTGCCAGGGACCAGGTGGAAGTTGGCCTACCCCATGGCTGTGTCTCTCCCTGGACAAACTGCAGTTCCCAGAAGGTCATCCAAGCCTGGCTCTGGATATCGGATGGAACTGGGTGCAGAGGGAGGTCTTTGACACACTTTTGGAGGGAAAGTTCTCTAAAACTTGATTTGGGGAGTCAGGAAGACAAAAGAGCCCACAGGATAGGCTTTGATGCCATACAGACTTGGATTTAGCATCTGACTTTGCCATTTATCAACCATGTGATATTGGTGGGTTACTTTTTGAGCCTCAGTTTCCCTGGCTATATACCAGAGATAATTTAAAACTGCCTGCATTTTAGAACTGTTGTGAGAATAGTACTTGGCACAAATTGAGTACAAATTAAATGGTACTGAAAATGATCAAGTCATTTAACAAATACTTATGTGATGCTTTTTATGTAACAGGCACTATTCTAAATACTTTGGAGATACTATCTTGCTTAATGTTTTTAGCAACCTTATGAGGTAGGCAATGTGATTGTCTTTGTTTTCCAGAGGTGGAAACTGAGGTGCAGAGAGATGAAATAACTTCTTCAAGATCCTACAGCTAGTCAGTGGGTTCTAACCAAGGCAGTCTGGCCCTGTATCAGTCTATATAGCCTCATGACTTTAGTGATGTTCTGTAGAGGACAAAGGCAAATACAAATATGAAGTAGAATGCAGAAGCTTCCCCCCACCCCAACCAAAATGTTGCTAGCACTTAATGCAGTGAGGTTCTGCTCTTTAGGGACAAAATTAATCCACATTTCTAGTGACCAAATTCCCTGGAGACCTAGCTATCTCTATCCCTGTCTACCCTTTAAGAAGCTATTTTTCTTAAGTGGTTCAAAAAATAGAGCACCGTGAGCTTGGTGTGTATGTTTTACTTTGTTTTCAAGCTCATTTGCCTCTGGGTTGGATCAGTGCAGCCTTAAAAAACTCTCCTTCCTTCACAATTAGGTTCCTTTGGGTCTGCAATAGGGGGGAACCCTCAAAGCTTCCAGACAGAGTCTGCTTCCACTCCAGCGACCTAGTGCCTGCTCTGTTCCTGAGCTAAGTGCCCACCTCTGTGGCTGTACACCTCCCTGTACACACATTACCCTCACCACAGCCCTCACCAGAGCAGTTTGAAACATTGTGCCTACTTGAGTGACCTGAGAAGTTCTTGCCAGAAAAGCAGTTGTGTGAGAAAACAACTGCTCTGCTCTTCTCTGGGTAGAGAAGAAAACTGAGACTGTGTAGTCACTGTATCCCCAGCCTTCCTGGGAGGGCCTCAAAGGAGATTTTTGTCACAGCAACCATTTCTGGTAGGGAGGTAGGACATGTTGAGGGAACAGAGAAGGAAGAAGATCCCTTGTAAATAGGGGCCAGGGAAGCCTTGGGAGGGCACCCAGTGCAAGGATTGCCCGAGAGGCCCAGGCACATTGAGCTCCAGAGAGAGTTGGAGATGAGATGAGAGAAGGGAGAGATAAAAAAAAGGATGTGAGTGATGAATTATACTCCTTTGATATTCTTTGAGAGATAGAACTTAGAATTGTGTTTTAATTACTTTCAGTTGTTGTGCTTACTTCTTTCAATTCACCCCTCTATCAGGTCAGCTGTATGTGGAGGTCCCAGGATTTATTTCGGTTACAGTTTGTCTTTTCCATTAATTGCACTGTGACATTCTTGAGAGCAGGAATTGTGTCTTATGCATCCCCCTATCCTCAGCTTCTGGCCTGGGTCCCAGCACAGAGTTGGTGCCCTTGAGTTGGGCTAAACTAGGGTGACCAGTTTATATTACTTTATTTGGCACTTTCTTGGGTTTAGCATGGAAAGCCTGATGTTCCCAGAAGACCCGAGTTCCAGGCAAACGGACACTGTAGGCTGACTCAACCAAAACTGAATCCTCAGAGTGACTTGCTATCTTCCTTTAACTACCATGAGCTTAAGAGCCTAAGTGGAATGCCCAGTGGAAATCCAGTTTCACCTCTCCTTGGACCATCCAGTATGGAGTCTCTTAGTGCCTCTGTCAGTGGGAATGCTGTCGTTTTCCTGCGTGAGCCATTCTCAGCCCAGCTGCCAGGCCCAGCCCACAGGGTCTTTGTTAAGGCCCTTGCTATGTCTTACACAAACCCCAGCAGCTTTTGGCTGCTCATCACTGCCTTTCCATCTTGGAGCTACAGGTCTACAAGGATGATCCTTCCATTTGGAAGAACACTGACTCCATCAGTGTAGCATAAACAACTTTGTGTATCAAGGTATTAGGGAAAATAAATTTTCTCATTCCAAGATGCAAGATTTTATTGAATGCCGACGAATCCCAAAAGAGTATATATTTTTCAGTTTCTCAAACCCACTTTGCTTCTCTCCCTCAGGGCCTTGAAATATAGTTTTATTTGCCTGACAACTTTTTATCTTTTTCTTCACCTGCTGAGCAACTCCTCACACTTAAGTGACTTCCTTCAGGTAGCTCTCTAACTGCCTCTTTCATTAAGATAAGAGCTCCTGCCATGTGTTTTCTCAGAATCCTGGGTTTGTGGGCTTGTGGCCTGTTTGCACGTGTTTTCCCCTCTACTGTGAGTCCCTCAGGACTGGGCTGCATTGGAAGTACTCTCCTTTGACTCTGTGCAGCCAAGTGGTTGGTGAAGGGAGTCCCGTATGAGTGACAGGACAACTTTGGAACATGTCATCTCTCAGAAATCTGTTGAATCACCTGGAAATGAGTTTGCCAGAGATGATTATGGTTTGAACATGGCCAAGCATGTGCTACAGATGGGTCAAAGACATGTGAAAAGAGAGCAGTCAGTTTCTCAGAGGGAGCTTACAGTCCAGAAATCTGATTATTAGCAGGTTCAAGATTAAAAGCTCCCTTGATGCATGGCTTTGACTAGTTCCTATTATTCTTTCATTTTGTGATTATGGAAGAAGCAAGTCTTCTTTATGGAGTTCCTGTTACATAAACATGTTTTTACAGCTTTCCTTCTCTGCATGCAACCCAGAAAGGGACCATGCATTTCACCAACTGCCTAGCCAAGTCTTAGAGGAAAGGAAAACCATCACACAGGTCTTTATGCAGACAAGAACACTGCAGAAAGAGCCAGAAGCCTGCATCTGAGACAAGGCTCAGTATCATCACATTTTATGACCTTGAGTAGTCTGTCCCTGTTTGTGCTAATAATATTCATAGTGTGTGCTGGTCATCTCACAAGTTTTATCTCACTTAATATAAAAAAGAATATATCTTGAGAAGTAAGTTTCCCCCACTTCATAGATGATGAACTTGTGATTAAGCAGCTCTGTAATCATGATATGCATGCACTGTCACACAAATAGCATGAGAAGTCGAGGTTCAAGCCCAAGTCCATTTGACTCTACAGTTGAGCCCTTAATCACGATAGAATATGTTTCTTGGTCTCTTCATCTGTTAAGTGAGGTCTCTTCTAATTCTGTCTTTCTCAGTTGGATGAGGACAAACAGGTCATCCATACTTGCAGATAGAAGCCCTATCAGAAAAGAAACTTCCACACACATGCATTTTGAGTTGAATGTTTCATGGAAAAAGTCTTAGGGTAACACCTTTATGTCTTCCTCTGAGCATCCTAACATTTAATCTTTGCACATGTCACTACTCTGCATGATGAAAACAGGAGTCAGCAATGTACTTCTGAAATATCTTAGTGAAGTCATTGGAAGAGGTGCCTTGCAAATGTGAAGACAATGTGTGGGGAAATAGAGTGAAATTCTTCGAAGATGGTAAAAGATGATATCCCCCCGCTTGGGACGGACTGATCTTTTGGATGAAAAAACAACTACTACTGCAGTATTCACTGGGCATTCTCAAGGCTGCTTCAGTGTGAAACAAGCTGGGATCACTCAAGTTTTTGATGGTGTTCAAAATAAAAGGATTGCTCTCACTCTGAGAGACCAGTAGAGTGTGATGATTAAGGCAAAGATAATGGAGTCTGATAGAAAGGAGTTGAAACTCCATGTTCTGTGTGTTGATTCTAGGTATCAGCCCTTACTAGACCAAGGGAAATGAATATTTCTGTGCCCCAGATCTTTCAGCATCTGGTGAAATTCATGGACCCCTTTTCAAATAATGGTTTTAAATGACCAAAATAAAAACAAAAGATTTTATAGAAAACCAATTATATTGGCTATGAAAACATTAAATAATAAATTCGTGTTATGGTAATATATGTTTCTTTATTAATACTGTAAATAATGATATTTAGTGATGAATATAGTTTTGAGATAGGGATAAATTCTTTAAATATATCTACTGTAATGTGATATGAAGATGTCTGTGCCTTGAATTGGTAAAAATGTCACAGTACTATTAATTCTTCTGTAGATGGTGACCCCTGTATTAGATCCTGCTTTACTTGAAATAAAGAGTGGCTTCTTCTTTTCAGTTATGGCTCAAAAAAAAAAAAATCCCAGCTCTATCTCTTGCCAGTTCTGTTCCTTTGGTAAGGTAATGACATATTACGCCTCGTGAGTATAATACAAACCTCAAGGGTTTCTTGTGAATACCTAATGGTGCAGTATATAAAGCATCTCTTGTACACAGAAAGATCTCCTTTAGTATTAGCTAGGAAACTTTGACCTAACCAATCATTTTTATGTTAAAATAACATTTCTTTTTTAAAATGTTTATTTAATTTTGAGAGAGAGAGACAGAGACAGAGACAGAAACAGAGTGTGAGGGAGGGAGGAAGAGAGAGAGAAGGAGATGCAGAATCCAAAGCAGATTCCAGGCTCTGAGCTGTCTGCACAGAGCCCCAGGTGGGGCTCGAACTCACAAACTCTGAGATCATGACCTGAGCCCAAGTCAGACGCGTAACCAACTGAGCCACTCAGGAGCCCCTTAAAATAAAATTTCTTTCTTTCTTTTTTTTTTTTTTTTTTTTTTACAAATAGTTTATTGTCAAATTAGTTTCCACATAACACTCAGTGCTCATCCCCACAAGTGTCCTCCTCCATGCCCATCCCCCCTCCCCCCCACATCCATCAGTCCTCAGTTTTTGTCAGCATTCAAGAGTCTCTCATGGTTTGCCTCTCTCCCTTTCCCCCACCATTTCCGCCCTTCTTCTCCCTCTTGTTCCTCCGTCAGGTTCCTCCTAATCCTCCTATACGTGCAAACATCTGATATTTGTCCTTCTCTGCCTGACTTATTTCACTCAGCATAACACCCTCAAGGTCCATCCATGTTGCTACACATGGCCAGATTTCATT